>NC_028646.1:48082967-48123986 GCF_001406875.1 Solanum pennellii | reverse complement strand
ATATACATTTATCGCATGTGTTCTGCTGCTTTATATTGAATTGAGTATTCATTGTTGGGAAGACCCAAGATAACTGTTTCCTTCTTACTCCTTTTCAAGCTTATGTTGTTTTAGCATTCAAACTCGCATACTCATATATTCAATGTATTGTTTCGACGCACCATTGATCCAATGAGCAGTTTTGAGTTAGTTTGTTAGCCTCCTTTCATTCCATAGTACATATTTCATCATTGTTTTTTTTAGATTTCAGTTGTTAGGATGATTTTGGGTCATGTCTCAACATCCATCTTTATTTTAGAGGCTTCACAAACACATATATTAGTTATTTTGTCATTCACTTAAGTTGTATATGCTTAAGACTTAAGTTATTGTTTTGGCTAAGTTATTTCCTTTTTAGTTATTTTATGATTTATACCTCTTGTCTTTATGTCTTCCGCTGAGTAAGTAATACTGGTCAAGGGTCCACTCGAGGCTTGCAATGGTCTTCGAGTGACAGCAACGTGCAGGGTGTAGGCTTGAGACATGACAAACTTGGTATCAGAATACAGAGTTCAAGAGTCCTAGGGAGTCTATGAAGTTATTTCGGTATATTCGTAGTAATTGTTCCACATCTATAATTAGGAGGTTACAACATCTAGGAATTTCCTTCACTTCTTTCACACCCTTTTCGTGCGTTAAATTTTATCTCTAAAATTTACTTTCTATTTCGTTCTTGTGCGTGTTTCATATAACCATGCTTTCACGAAGAAAAGCAAGAGGCCGTCCAGTTAGGACGAATGTAGAGGAACCAGAGTTACCCAATGAACCTGATGTCCAATCTCAAGGGGAAGTTACCAACGCTGAGTTCTGTGAGTCTATTAGAATGTTAAGCCAAGTGATGACTAACAAAGTCAGGCAACAACAAGGGGCTTCACAAGAAGGGGCTTACATCTCGAGGATTCATGAGTTCCTGAGGATGAACCCTCCATATTTCACTAGTTCAAGCAATAATGAGGATCTGGAGAATTTCATTGTGGAACTTAAGAAGATGTTTGATGTCATACATGTTGAGGATGCTGAGAGAATTGAACTTGATGCATAGCAACTGAAAAATATTGCTAGGACTTGGTTTGTTCAGTGGAAGGAGGGTAGAGAAGAGGATACACCACATCCGAGTTGGGCCTGTTTTGAAGAAGATTTCTTGGGGAATTTGTTTCCCCAAGAATTGAAAGAGGCTAAGGTAAAATAATTTCTTACACTTAAGCAGGATTCTCTTAGTGTTCATGAGTATGGGTTGAAGTTGCCCCAACTATATCGTTATGCTCCAAAAGTGTATAAAGACATGAGCAGTAGAATGAGTCTATTTTTTGCTGGCTTAGGTCATGCATCAAGCAAAGAGGAAAGAGCAACAATGAAATTGAGGGAGAAAGAAGGGTTCAAAAATAAGAGATCCAAAATAGTGAGTGACTTTGGGCAGCAGAAGGTTAATGTGAATCTTTCATCATGTCAGAAGCAAAAGGGACCAACACCATCATCTGCTTATGCACTTGTACCTAGAAACAAAGGTGAGCATCAAGGGCAGAATTAGTAGAACTTCAAAGCTATTCCAACATAGTCTCAAGGTAGTGTGGCACAAGGAGGTAGTTGGGTTCCTGTATGTGCTAGGTGTGGTAGGAACCACTCATGTAAGTGCCATGATGGGCAGACAAGTTGCAACAAGTGCGGTCAAGAGGATCAGTTCATGAAAGAGTGTCCTAAGAATAAGCAAGATGGTGGAAATTTAGGTAATTGAGCCTAATCTTCACCAGGTGCTCCACTAGAAAGGGTTGCACCTAGAGGAGCTACTTCCGGCACTGGGAGAGGTGAAAATCACCTTTATTCAATCATGAGTCACTAAGAACAAAAGAAATCTCGAGATGTTATCACTGGTATGATCAAAGTCTTTGCTTTTGTTGTTTATGCTTTGCTAGACTCTGGAGAAAGTTTATCTTTTGTAACCTCTTATGTTTCCAATAAGTTCGATATCCTCCCTTAGAAACTTCGTGAGCGTTTCTGTGTTTCTACAGATGTTGGGGAGTCTATTATAGAAGAAAGAGTCTATCATGGCTGTCCTGGCTCCATTAATCACAAGAACACCATGACTGATTTAGTGGATTTATACATGGTAGATTTTGAAGTCATATGGACTGGCTTTATACATGTTATCTGTCAATAGATTGTAGAATTCGAGTTATCAAGTTTCATATTCCTAATGATCCAGTCATAGAGTGGAGTAGCAGTTCAACAATGCCTAACGGTAGTTTCATTTCGTACCTAAAGGTGAGAAAGTTTGTTTCAAAAGCTTGTATATATCACTTACTTTGAGTTAATGACTCAAGTGTTGAGGTACCTCCCATTCAGTAAGTTTCTATAGTAAAATAGTTCTTAGAAGTTTTTCATGATAATCTACCCGGAGTCTCTCCTTAGACAGAAAAAGACTTCAACATAGACAGCATTTCAAATAATCGTCCTGTCTCTATTCCTCCAAATAGAATGACACCAGCAGAGTTGAAATAGTTTAAAGAATAGTTAAGATCTGTTAGATAAGGATTTCATTCGACCAAGTGTCTCACCTTGGGGCGCTCCGGTCTTGTTTGTGAGAAATAAGGATGGTTCCCTTAGGATGTGTATAGATTACCGCCAATCTAATAATGTTACATCAAGAATAAAGATCCCTTTCCAAGAATTTATGATCTCTTCGACTATCTTCAGTATGCTTCCTGCTTCTGAAAAATTGATCTCAAATTAGGCTACCATCAATTGAAAGTTAAGAAATATTATATTCCAAAGACAATATTCAGAACTAGATATGAACATTATGATTTTTTGGTTATGTCGTTTGGGTTGACCAATGCGCCTGCAACATTGATGGGTCTTATTAATAGAGTCTTCAAACCTTATTTAGATATGTATGATATCTTGTTCATTGATGACATACTAATATATTCAAGAAATGAAGAGGATCATGCTAGTCATCTAAAAATAGTTCTTCAAACTTTGAAATATAAGGATTTATATGCTAAGTTCTCAAAATGTGAGTTTTGGCTTAAATCTGTAGCATCCTTGGGCCACATAGTTTCTGGTGATCGAATTAGAGTTGATAACCAAAAGTTAGAAGCAGTTTAGAGTTGGCCTAGACCAGCATCTCTAACTGACATTAGGAGTTTCTTGGGTTTGGTTGGATACATAGAAGGTTTGTTGAAGTTTTTTTAATTTCGTCTCCTTTGACAAAGTTGACTCAAAAGACATTTAAGTTGCAATGGTTTGAAACTTGTTAGAAAAGCTTTCAGGAATTGAAAAAGAAGTGGACTACAGCCCCGATTTGACTTTACCAGAAGGTACTCAAGGATTTGTAGTGTAGTGTGATGCATCTAGAGTTTGTTAGGGTTGTGTCCTAATGCAGAATGGCGAGATTATAGAATATTCCTCCAGACAGTTGAAAGTTCATGAGAAGAATTACCCAACCCATGATTTAGAGTTGGTTGCTCTAGTTTTTGCCTTGAAATTATGGCGTAACTATTTGTTTGATGTTCATGTTGATATATTCATTGATCACAAGAGTCTAAAATATGTGTTCACTAAGAAAGATCTTAATCTCAGACAAAGAAGATGTTTAGAATTGCTCTAGGATTAGTACGCTCATTCGTTACCACCAGGTAAGGCTAATATTATTGTTGATTCCTTAAGCAGGTTGTCTATTTATAGTACCTCCCATCTTGAAGAATAGAAGAAAGAACAAGAAAATGATATGCATAGACATGCACTTTTAGGAGTTCGGATTATGGATTCCACAGAAGGAAGAACAGTTGTGACAAATGGGGCTAAATTGTCATTAGTGTCAGATTTGAAAGAAAGCAAGACTAAGATCCCATTTTGGTTTAATTGAAGGCGAAAGTTCATAAGAAAAAACTATTAGCTTTTGAACAAGGGGGATATGGTGTATTGAGATATTAAGTTAGATTATGTGTACCTATGGTGGATGGACTCCAAGAGAGGATCATGGAGAATCTCATAGATCCACATATTCCATTCATTCGGGTTACACAAAGATGTATCGCGATTTGAGAGAAGTCTATCTGTGGGAAGATATGAAGAAGGGCATTGCAGAGTTTGTTTCCAAGTGACCGAATTGCCTAAAAGTTAAAGTAGAGCCAAAGGCCTGAAGGTTTAGCTTAGAATATGGAACTTTCAGGATGAAAGTTGGAGATGATTAATATGAACTTCATTACACTGTTACCTAGGTCTCGCAGGCATCATTATTTCATTTGGGTTATTGTCGATAGAATGACAAAATCAACCCACATTTTTTCCTTGCTGGTAACGACCACAATTAGGCAGAAGATTATGCTAAGGTGTAAATTGAGGAAATGTTAAGAATTCATGGAGTTCGAATCTCCATCATTTCAGACATAGGTGTACAATTTACTGCATAGTTCTTGAAATCTTTTAAAAAAGGCTTGGATTCAAAGGTGAACTAAGTACTATTTTTTATCCTCAGACTACAAGCAGTGTGTACTATCCAAAGATTAAAATATATGTTGAGCGCTTGTATGATTGATTTGAAGGGAAATTAAGATTATCACCTATCTCTCATTGAATTTACTTATAATAACAGTTACCACTCTAGCATTGAAATGGCTCGTTATGAATATCTTTCTGGAAGAATATATAGATCTCCTATTGAATGATTGGGGTTGGTGAAGTAGGGTTGATAGGAATAGATCTAGTTCATTGATATATGAAGAAGGTGAAAGTGATTCACAAGATGTTGAGGATCCACAATGTCATCAGAAATCCTATAACGATGTTAGGAGAAGAGCATCGGAGTTTAAAGTAGTAATTGGATTTATTTGAAAGTTTCACCTATGAAGGGTGTTATGAGGTTTGTTATGAAAGTGAAACTTTGTCCATGGTATATTGGACCTTATCGAATATCCAAGAGAATTTACAATGTAGATTATGAGTTGGAGATCCTATAAGAGCTTGCTACGGTTCATCAGGTATTTCATGTCTCCATATTGAATAAGTGAATTAGTGAGTCTTCCCTGATCATTCTAACTGAGAATATAGAGATCAAAGATAATCCAGTGCAAATCCTCGACAGCCTAGTTTGCAAGATGAGAACATAAGAGGCAGAATCAGTCAAGATCCTTTGGAAAAATCAATTCGTTCAAAAAGTTACTTTGGAAGCTGAAGAGGACATGAAGAAAATATATCCACATCTCTTTGAACTCAGAGAAAATATAGACTAAGGTACTAATTTTCTTCTTAATACTATCTAATCTTGAGTAAACAAGTTGTTTGGTTGTACTTTCTTATGTGTGTTTGAACTTGATGTTGCTACCCTAAGTCTAGTAAGAGTAATATCATTTGAAGACTAATTTTCCCAAGGGGGAGATATTATACCATCCCGCAATTAGAAACGACTATAAAAGAGGTTAAAATCTGGAAATATTTATTTTTTGAAAGAATAAGAAAAATCTGGAAAATTGACTAAGTTAGGAATGTGAGTTTTGGTCATTTTCAAATGACCATAGCTCCTAGCTCAGGATGAAAGAAGTTGTTTTAACAACACAGGAGCTATGTATATTTTTCGGAATAGTATTGAGCACCAATATGGGGATGCGAGTTCAAAATAACTCGATTCTACATAAACCATGTAGCCATCATGTGTATTATTGGGTCATACTTTTTAGATGATCACATAAATAAAGTTAGTAGATCCACTAAGTTAAGTAAGGCCCTATAACGATGGCAAGGTATAGGATGGTCCTTGACAGCGTGAGGTAACACCTTGTACTATCACTTCGGCTCAAGATGATGGTTGTCGGTTTGAGAATCTATATCGCATGGTTTTGTACTGCTTTATATTGATTTGAGGAGAGCCAGGGTAAGTGTTTCCTTGTTACTCCTTTTCAAGCTTAAGTTCTTTTAGCTTTCCTACTCGCAAACTTGTACATTCAATTTACTCATTCCAGTTGGCTTGCATCGTCGTATGATGCAAACGCAAGTAATTAGGATTAACATTTAGCGCACTATCAATTCAATGAGCAACTTTGTGTTATTTAGTGAGCCTCCTTTGATCTTGGAGGACATCTTTCATCATTGTTCTATTTACATTTCAGTTGTTAGGATAATTGGGGTCATCCATTTTTAATTTAGAGGTTTCATAGATAAATATATTAGATCTTTTGTCATTCATTTAAGTTGTATACATTTAAGACTTAAGTTGCAATTTTGTCTAAGTTATTTACTTTTTAGTTATTTCATGAGTTATACCTCTTGTTTTTTAGTCTTTCGCTGAGTAATTAAGTCAGACAAAGAATCCTATTGAGGACATGAATGGTCTACTATTGTCGGCCACGTCTAGGGTGTAGGATTGGGGCGTGACAATTATGTTGGAAAAGCACTAAATTGGGTAGTAGGAATTTTGTTTGGTCTATGGTTATTGGGTTCGTTATAATCCGGAGAAATATCAGATATGGTCAATAATTATAATAAACATCTCTAATAGAAAATGCAAATGATATAAATGATATGCCGTGATTTCACGGTGCTTTCACTGCATTTTGCTTAAGAGTTGTATGTGCCTAGATCCTTTTTGTAATACTTTTAACACATTTTTGTATTTTTTTACATTGAACTTGTTATGGGAGAAAGACGAGGTAACAACTGAAAAAATGGAAGAACAGGACTTACAAAGGCCATCGACGGTCCGTTGATTGATCGACGGACCATAGTTTGGAACCGTAGATGAGAAGTTCAGGACTTTGGATACAACTCGGGGAAATCTGACTAAGTGTTGAACTACGAAAGAGAATGACGGTCCATCGAGTGATTGACAGACCGTACTGGTTGATCGTTCTTTTTATCAGAGAATGTTCGAGTACCCGAAGTCAAAAATATTTTGAGGATGGAGCGACAGAGGGCATCGACGGACCATGTTTTTGGTCCGTCAATTGATTTAGAGAAGGTGCCATCTGAGGAGAGAAAAATTATTCTAAGTCCTCAACGATTGAAAAAGTCTATGGAACTGAGTAAACATTCCTTGGAATTCGCATGAACTGATCGATGGTCCGTTAGTTGGTCTGTAAATGGAAGTCGCGTGAATTAAGAAATATTCCTGATTTTAATTCCTTTTAGTTTAGGACAATATTTTCTATAAATAGGGATTAGAACCTCGTTTTGGGGGTTAGAAACTCTTATTATTTAATATCTTTTGTTTGGAGTTTGGTTTTTCCAAACTTGAGCAATCAATCAATTTCTCGATTTGGTTTGAAGTTTTATCTTACAATTTCAAGTTGATTTTCTGGGTTTCTTCTTATGGATAAAGTAAGTTTATAATTTTTTATTTACAAACTATGAATTGTATTCTTGCTTGCATGTGTAAGTAAATTCACAACTAGGGTTGTGGAAACGATAGGTGAAAAACATAATATATCTGCCAAATAAGTGATTCTCAATTAGGTTCTTGCATGTATAAATAATTATTTCGTTTAGAAGTCTTCTTAACGAGTGCATGCTTTAGAACTATCCTTGTTGCTACTTACTGGACCAAGTAGGTAATAAGAGGAAAAGAATTATCAACATAGATTTAGTGGGATACTATCTAATAGGCTAGTGTCGATTGGTGCAAAGTAATAAGTAAGCCATACATCGACTATGATGTCTAATATGAGGTAAAGGTAAGGATTATTAGTTTATACACACATACCTAGACCAAGGTACGGGGTAAAATTCTCTAGATGCCGGACCAAGGATTTAAAGATACATAATTTACCACTTTACATGTAAAACATTAGGGAATAATTGTTATTGCTAGAAATATGATGTTATGTACCTATGGGGAACACATATACCCTAGTTAGTCTAACAACTTTAAAAAGACACTATCTTTTTATTTTGCACACTTGTTAACTTTGAATTGTTTAAGAAACTTGTTTAACAAAAATCCTCCTTTTAATTAACTGCTTTGGGAAAGACCTTGACTAAACAGACGTGATTGTGAATTGAAGTTAAGTTTAAACATTTTTCTCGTGGGATCGACCCCAACCTACTATTTGGGTTTTCTACTTGATTACAACCTCTTATACTTCATTAGAAAGGTATAATTTGAGCGTATCAAAATTTTGTGCCACTGCCGGGGAATTTTGGCTTTTAGATTAACTTCAATTACATTATAGAAATTTAGTCAACGGTTTCCCGATTTTACTTTTTCTCTTTCTTTTTGTTTCTTTCAGGTCTAGCTCTAGGGCATGCTAAAAACACGGAGCCGCGGAGAAACACTGATCCCCTTTGGTCCCGAACATGACTGCACTTTAATAAGGATGCACAATCAACAGAACCCAGCCAATCTAGGTGAAGGGACATTCCAGCAACCTCATTGCTTATTGAAGCACACAACCAAGGTCATGCTGAAAATCAATTGGACAATGATCTGAGGGTCGGGGGTGCAACATCTAACCCCACGTCATCAAAATTACTATAGGGGAAACTTTAACATTACTGACTCTGATGGACCTCTTGTCCTACCCTCTTTGCAACCTTGTCACACATTGGTGGTGACGAGTAGTTTGATGTAGAGGCTCACCGCGTGGGGTTTATTCTCGGTACTGCCATTGGAAGACCTGCATGCTTAAATAGTTAAACTGAGGTCTGTGTGCAAAAGTTGTGTGGGTAATGTGGACTAATATATAAGTTTCATTGAGTTGCGAGTATTTTATCTATCACTTAGAGGAAATTCCACCATACGGTTTATTAAGCTTCCCTATAGCTCTATTCATACTTGGGATCAGATAATATATGTGTTCTTGGCAAAGTACTTTCCAGTGTCTAGGAAGATCAACCATAAAGATAAGGTAAATAACTTTGTATCACTAACGGGAGAGTCGATGAGTAGCTCTTGGGTTAGATATACCTCCTTTTCGAGAGACGTCCCAAACAATCGCATTGATGATGAGTCGCTTAAAGAGTACTTCCATAGAGGTCAAGATGATGTTAAAAAATAGGCGCTAGATACTATGCGGGTGGCTCCTATGGTGAATATACTTATGCTGATATTGCACAAAAGTTGGAGAAAATATCTCGCAACAATAAGGCTTGGAGCACTAGAAAGTCAGACACCGGAAGTAACACCTTTGCGGTACAAGCAACAAACAATCCATTAGTAGATGAGATGCGTGATGAATTGAAACAAAAGAGAACTGATCTAGGGTTGGTTTTGAAACATGTGAGCAGAGGTGAAGAGAGGGTAAATGCGGTGAATTGTTTGACTAAACCACCACAGCCGATAGATGAGTACTATTATAAAGAGGATACATATGTAGTGAATGATCAGATGGGGTGTTTTTGACCAAATACCTAAGGATCCAATCAAAAAAATTGGCGTCAAGGTTAGGGAAACCAAGTTCAAAACTATGGTAATTACAATCGAGAGGGTTAATATGTCAGAGATGGGAACTACAACCATGACATTAATTTCAACAGGAGTAACTATGGTAACAGGAATGATCAGACTAGCCCTATGTTCAACCTCAAATTCGAGAGGTTTGTCCATGGTACGGTGGAGGTAGTATAGCTATAGTTGAGGATATTGTACAAAATAAGATAAGGAGGTTTGACAATAGTGTTGAGAACGTAACAGAGATGAGAGGTGACTTAGCTAACATTGGACAAAAGGTAAATGCACATGCAATTTCGATTAAGCACCTTGAGTTACAGATTGGTCATTTGTCCACTACTGTGAAACCTTGCCAACCTGGCACTCTGCCTAGCAACACTATCCAGAATCCTAAAAATTATGGGTATTGTATAATAGTCACGACTCGAGGAGGTAAGCAGACCATTGATCCACCTATGCCATCTAAGGTAGAAGATGATATCAGAAAAGACGATGAGGTAGTAACAGATGGAGAGTTGGGGGACAAAACATCGAAAGAAGAAGAGGTCTCTAATAAAGTGGTCCACATTCCTAGACCTCCCCCACCATTTCCTCAAATATTAGTGAAGAAAACTGAGGATGATAAATAGTTGCGATTTATCACTATGTTGAAACAACTCTCCATCAATGTCTCTTTGATAGAAGCTTTGGAAAAAATGTCTGGTTATGCTAAGTTTATGAAGGACATGTTAACTAAAAAGAGATCTGTGAGTTTTGAGGACGATGACAGAATGCAACATTTTAGTGCTATTGCTACAATGTCTCTAGTGCAGAAGAAGGAAGATCCTGGCGCTTTTACTATTCCATGTACGATAGGGTTGTTACACTCTGATAAAGCACTATGTGATCTAGGTGTTAGCATAAATCTCATGACTCTGTCCATTTATTAGAATTTAGGTTTGGGTAACCCAAAGCCTACTACGATGTGGTTACTGATGGTCGATCAAATAGTGAAGAGGCCCATTGGCATACTCCATGATGTACTTGTGAAAGTGGTGTCATTTATATTCCTGGACGATTTTGTCATTCTTGACTGTGAGGTTAATTTTTCGGTTCGCATTATTCTCGAGAGATCATTCCTTTCCATCGAGCGTGCATTGGTCGATATGGAAAAAGGGCAGATGAAGTTTAGGTTGAACAATGAAGAATAAACTTTCAACATATGTAGGTTTTTGAAGTAGAGTGGTGAGATCTTGATGGTGTCTACCATATCCTACAAGGTTGAGAGTGTATTAGAGGTACAAATTGAAGAGCGACTAGGTGTACAGGCACTAGCAGCAGTGATCATGAATTTTAACAGTGATGATATTGAAGTGTATGGGTCTTTGATAGCTTCACTCGAAGGGATAAGTATCCGTCAAAATCAAAGAAACTAGAGTTGGATATGAAGCATCGCGAATGTCCACCCGCAAAACCATCTATTAAGGAGGCCCCAAAATTAGAGCTTAAGGATCTACCGCCTCACTTGAGGTATGTGTTCTTAGGTAGAGAAGACACTTTGCCGGTGATAGTTGCAGCAATTTTGAATGTGGCACAAGCGGAGTGCTTAGTGGTGGTATTGAAAAGGTTTGAACGAGACATTGGGTGGAATATTGCGGACATTCTTGGGACCCCTCCCGGTATTTGCTCTCACAAAATCCAACTCATGCCCGATAGAAAACCAAGTATGAGCATCAAAGAAAATTGAAACCACCTATGCAAGAGGAAGTGAAAAAAGAGATCATCAAGTTGTTGGATGCCGGAGTTATCTACCCTATTGCAGATATTAGTTGGGTGTGTCCTGTTCACTTGTATACCTAAAAAGGGTGGGATGACAGTGGTACCTGATGAGATGAATGAGTTTCCAATGCGTCCAGTGACCGGATGGAGAGTTTACATGGATTACGGGAAGTTGAATGCTTGAACTGAGAAAGACCACTTCCTCATGCCCTTTATGAATTAGATGTTATAAAGACTCAGAAGCAAAAGGTGTTATTGTTTTCTTGATGGATATTCGAGCTACAACAAAATCTCTATTTTCCCTAAGGATCAATAAAAGACAACCTTCACTTGCCCTTATGGGACATTTGCTTACAAAAGGATGTTGTTTGGGTTATATAATGCACTGGACACCGTCCAGTGTTGTATGATGTCGATATTCTATTATATGGTGAAAGATACTATTGAAGTGTTCATTGATGATTTTTCTATGGTTTGAGACTCCTTTGATCAGTGTTTGAGTAATTTGGCTGAGGTTCTCAAAATATGTGAAGATTGTAATTTGGTTCTTAATTGGGAGAAATGTCACTTTGTGGTGAATGAAGGTATAGTGTTGGGCCATTGCATCTCGGAGAAGGATATAGAGGTTGATCGAGCTAAAGTGGAAGTAATTGAGAGGATTCCTCCACCTATCTCTATAAAAGGTGTGAGAACTTTTATTGGACACGAGTTCTTTTACCGGAGGTTTATTAATGAGTATTTGAAAATTGGACATCCATTGTGCAAACTACTCAAGAAGGATTGTAAGTTCTATTTCGATAAATCTTGTCTAAAAGCATTTGGAGAGTTGAAGGAGAAGTTGGTGTCAGCACCCATTATTATTTCACTGGATTGGCATGAGCCATTTGTGGTGATATATGATGCAAGTGGGGTTTTACGTGGTGTGGAATTGGGTCAAAGAATGGGTAAAATACTTTACCCCGTTTATTCTGCCATTAGAGCCCTTAATAAATCTCAGAAAAACTATACTGTTACTGAACAAGAACTTCTGGCGGTGGTGTTTGCATCGAATATTTTAATTCCTATTTGCTTGTTACAAGGGTCATAGTGCATACGAACCATTCCGCTTTGAGGTATTTGATGGATAAAAAGGATGCAAAGCCAAGGTTGATCCGATGGGTACTCATGTTGCAAGATTTTGTTTTTGAGGTAGAATATAGAAAGGTAACTGAGAATCAAGTTGTCGATCACTTATCTATATTGGAGGATGAATCTATATGTGAATTAGGAGAAAAGGCTGAAATTTATGATGCATTCCCAGATGAACGTGTATTGGCTGCCTCTCAAGATTTGGTCCCATGGTTCAAAGATTTTTTGAATAATATGGCAAGTAATATAGTTCCATTGGATTTGTCCTTCCACCAGTTGAGCCACATGGTTGTACCAAGACACACTGCTCCAGCTGCAATATTGAGTACATTGATGAGGCTCGTGTGAAGGAAAGAGAGTGGACGGAGTTAAGTGTGCTAGTAGGGCATGTTGGTTGATGAAAAGCCCCGCAAGATTAGGGCACGAGAGCTGGCTGCTGTGGCATCCAGTTCCATACAGGTGACTTGGGAGAGGAGCACCACTAATGGAGTAGAGATTGATGTGGGCACCAATGAGGGTGACCCAAGTATTGATGTTGCGGGTTCCGGGAAGCCGGACCAGCCTGTTTGTTGATAGTTCGTCGGTGCTATGCGCCTCATATTTGCTTCACCTACCACCATGTTCTTATGATTTTTTATGCATTGCGGACAATGGGATGCTCTTTTTGTTGGGGGTGGGGTAAATGGAAAGTGAGTGCTAGAGTGAAGTCTGAGTAGCCCAACACAGTCCCCTCTAGGGGTTTTATTGCATGTGTTATTTTTCCCCATGTGACTGGAATTATTTTATCATATCGCAAAAGGACTAGAAAAGAGTTTAAAATCTAGAAACTTTAATTTTTCGAAGAAAAAGAAAAATCTTGCAAAATTGTCTATGTAAGGAATCTGAGTTTTGTTCATTTTCATACGATCATAACTCCTACCTCATGATGAATTAGGAGTAGTTCGAGATATTTTTTGAAATTCTTTAGAATAATCTTTCAAAGGCCTCAGAGTTTACGTAAATTCGATATCGTATCAGTGAGACATGCCTTCAAGAAAATGGGTTGTTGGATTGAGGAAAGTACAATCGTGATTTGGGAAGGGTAATGTTTCTTTTCCTTACCTATTTTAACTAATTTTTTTAGGGATTTATTTGGGGTAAAAACTGAATTTAGTTCAGTTTGGAAAAAAAATTACACTTAGGGATTAGAGAAGAGAGAAAAGAAGAGTAAGGTACAGAAAAGTCAAGAATTCACTACGAACGTCAAGCTTTGTGAGTGGAATTCGTCGAGGGTGATACCTATAAAGGTATGTGAGACCATTTAGTGTTGGGCCAGTTAACCCACTGAACAAACATGTTTCAATTCAGTGATTTGTGAGTTGTTTACATGTTAAAATTTGATGTTCTTGAAGAACATTATCGAATTCTTATTGGTTGAGTTGTTGAATGCCTAGTGTTGATTTGAATCATGTTTCCTGGTTTTTCGAGTTAAATATATTGTACAATGAGGGTAATAATGATCGTAAGTATTTTGGGAAAGAACCATGGATTTTTAGAGGGTTTAGAGATGAAAAATGAAGGCGAAAAGTCGAGAACACCTGGGTACACGGATTGGGGTGTCTTGCCTCACATAGGCTTATGGGAAAACTCTTTTCGTAGGGCCTTGTGGCACTACGCTAGATATAGCGTCCCCAATTGGCCTCTAAAGTTTGGGTCCTGGCGCCCCACGCCTCCCAGAGCGCCAAGGACGCGAGTTCACCCCATTATTTCCCCACCTTTTCAAACTAGTTCCGAAGTGATGTAGCCATGTTTCTTAGTTCATTCCAACACTCTAAGGTACATATAAAAATTATGAAATCATCTATAATCATGATATCATGAGCTTTGAATCCATAATCCTATTTAAGGAAAGTTAAGATCAAAGTCAAAGAAACTAAGACAAGAGTCTAGAAGTTAATGGGCAAATCAAAGCAAAGTTTTTAAAAGTTTTGAAGTCTCTTCAGCAATGTTTTAACTTTGTTTTAAGACTCAAATGTCAAGTTAAGTAAAGATTAAAGAGTTGCATATTTTCTCTCAAAATTTATAAGGGAACTAAGTATTTTGTAAGTGTGTTTTTTGAAGATTCAAGTTTCAATCTAAGTAAAGAATAAAGAGTTGAGTTCATTTACAAAAAAAAATTATAAGGGAACTAAGTATTACCTAAGAGTTTATAAATGTTTCACATTTTAGTTAAGAGGAAAATACGATTTCCCAAAAGGGTTTTGAGTAAGAAAAAGGAACATTGATTTCAAAAGAGCTTTTCAAGCTAGGTATTGAGCAATTATCTCAACCAAAAGAAAGAATTTGTTATAACAATACATGAGCTAAGTATATTTTTAGGAGTATTATTGATCACCGATGTGGATACGAGTTCATAATAACTCAATTCTCCATAAATGATGTATCCATCATGGATATTAAAGGGTCATACTTCATAAATGATCACATAAGTAAAACTAGTGGATTCACTAAGTTAAGTAAAGTCCTATATCGATGACAAGGTATAGGATGGTCCTCGCCAGCGTGAGGGTAAATCTTTTATATATAAATATTGAATTAAGTATCCATTAGTTGAGTAGAGCCAAGATAAGTGTTTCCTTCTTACTCCTTTTCAAGCTTATGTTGTTTTAGCATTCAAACTCGCATAGTCGTACATTAAATGTACTGTTTTTAGTTAGCTTGCATCGTCTTATGATACAGAAGCAAGTAACCCGTATCAGCATTCGACGCACCGTTGATCTAATAAGCAGTTCGAGTCAGTTGGTGAGCCTTATTTCATTCTACAGTACATCTTTTATCATTGTTTTGTTTAGATTTCAGTTGTTAGGATGATTGTGGGTCCTGTCCCAACATCCATTTCTATTTTAGAGGATTCACAAGACACATAGTATTAGTTCATTTGTCCTTCATTTCAGTTGTACTCGCTTAAGACATAAGTTGTCATTTTGGCAAAGTTATTTCCTTTTTAGTTATTTCATGATTTAAACCTCTTGTGTTTAAGCCTTCCTTTGAGTAAGTAATACTGGTCTAAGGTCCACTCGAGGCTTGAAATGGTCTTCGAGTGCCAGCAATATCCAGAATGTAGGCTTGGGGCTTGACAAACTTGGTATCAGAGCACATAGTTCAAGAGTCCTAGGGTTTTTATGTAGTTATTTTTATAGATTCATAGTTATCGTTGTGAGGCGCACTAAATCTATAATTAGGAGGCTACAACATCTAGGAATTTCCTTCACTTCTTTTAAACAGTTTTTGTGTGTTAAAGCTTATCTCTAAAAGTTACTCTCAAATTCGTTCTTGTGTGTGTTTCAAATAATCATACCTCTACAAAGAAAATCAAGAGACATTCCAGTTAGGACGAATGTAGAGGAACCACATTTAGCCAATGCACCTAAAATCCAACCTCAAGGGGAAGTTACCAACTCTGAGTTTTGTGATGTTATTAGAATGTTAAGCCATGTGGTGACTAACCAAGTAAAGCAACAATGAGGAGATCGACAAGAAGAGTCTGACACCTCGAGGATTCATGAGTTCTTGAGGATGAACCCTCCAGGTTTCATCGGTTCGAGCACTGTTGAGGATCTGGAGAATTCATTGAGGAAATTAAGAAGATGTTTGATGTCATACATGTTGCAAATGCTGAGAAAGTAGAACTTGTTACATACCAACTAAAAAATATTGCTAGGACTTGGTTTGTTCACTTGAAGGAGGGAAGAGATGAGGATACACCACATCTATGTTGGGCCTATTTTAAAGAAGATTTCTTGGGGCGTTTGTTCCCCTAAGAATTGAAAGCGGCTTAGGTAAAGGAATTTCTTACACTTAATCATGATTATCTTAGTCTGCATGGGTATGGGTTGAAGTTCACCCAACTATCTCGTTATGCTCTAGAAATGGTTTAGGACATGAGGAGTAAAATGAGTGTATTTTTTGCTATCTTAGGTCGTGAATCAACCAAAGAGGGAAGAGAAACAATGAAATTGAAGGAGAAAGAAGGGTACATAAATAAGAAAGCAAAAAAATGAGTGATTTTGGGAAGAAGAAAGGGATGCAAATCTTTCATCGTGTCAGAAGCAAAAGGGACCAGCACTATCATCTGCTAGTGCACTTGCACTTAGAAACAAAGGTGAGCATCATGGGCAGAATTAGAAGAACTTCAAAGCTACACCAACACCGTCTTAAGGTAGTATGACACAAGGAGGTAGTTGGGTTCTTGTATGTGCTAGGTGTGGTAGGAACCTCTTAAGTAAGTGTCATGATGGTCAAACAATTTCCTACAAGTGCGGTCAAGAGGGTCACTTCATGAAAGAGTGTTCTAAGAATAAGCAGGATTGTGGTAATCTAGGAAATTGAGCCTAATATTCACCATGTGCTCCACTAGAAAGGTTTGAACCTAGAGGAGCTATTTTCGGCACTGACGGAGTAGAAAACCAACTTTATTCAATCACGAGTCACTAACAACAAGAGAACTCTGGAGATGTTATCAATAGTATGATCAAAGTCTTTGCTTTTAATGTTTATGCTTTTCTACACTCAGGATAAAGTTTTTTTTTTGTAACCTCTTATGTTGCAAATAAGTTTGATATCCTCCCTTAGAAACTTTGTAAGCTTTTATGTGTCCTGTTGGAAAGTCTATTCTAGAACAAAAAGAGTCTATCGTGGTTGTCCTGTTTCCATCAATCATAAGAACACCATGGCTTATTTAGTGGAGTTAGACATGGTAGATTTCAAAGTCATAAGGACTGACTTTATGCATGTTATATGTCAATAGATTGTAGAACTAGTGTTGTCAAGTTTCAGATTCCCAATGATCCAATCATAGAGTGGAGCAGTAGTTCAACAATGCCTAACGGTACTTTCATTTTGTACCTCAAGGCGAGAAATTTTATTTCAAAAGGTTGTATCTATCACTTACTCTGAGTTAATGACTCAAGTGTTGAGGTACCTAATATTCAGTCAATTCATACATTAAAAAATTTTCTAGAAGTTTTTCCTGATAATCTACCCAAAGTCTTTCTTCAGAGAGAAAAAAACTTCAACTTGGACATCATTCAAAATATTCGTACTGTCTCTATTCCTTCGTATAGAATAACACCCGAAGAGTTGAAACAATTAAAAGAATAGTTAAAAGATTTGTTAGATAAGGATTTCATTCGATTAAGTGTCTCACCTTGGGGCGCTCCTGTCTTGTTTGTGAGAAATAACAATTGTTCCTTTATGATGTGTATAGATTACCGCCAATTGATTGAGGTTACATCAAGAATAAATATCCTCTTCCAATAATTTATGATATCTTTGACCATCTCCAGGGAGTTTCCCGCTTTTGAAAAATTGAACTCAAATTAGGCTACCATCAGTTGAAAGTAAAGAAATGTTATATTCCAAAGACAAAATTCAAAACCAGATATGGACATTATGAGTTTTTGGTCATGTCCTTTGGGTTGACCAATGCGCCTGAAACATTGATGGGTGTTATGAATAGAGTCTTCAAACTTTATTTAGATATTGTTGGTATCTTCTTCATTGATTACATACTAATATATTCAAGGAATGAAGAGGACATGCTAGTCATCTAAAAAAAGTTCTTCAAACTTTGAAATATAAGGATTTATATGTTAAGTTCTCAAAATGTGAGTTTTGGCTTAAGTCTGTAGCATTCTTGGGCCACATAGTTTCTGGTAATGGAATCAGAGTTGATAACCAAAAGTTAGAAGCAGTTTAGAGTTGGCCTAGACCAACATCTCCAACTGACATTAGGAGTTTCTTGGGTTTGGATGGAAATATAGAAGGTTTTTTGAAGGGTTTTTGTTTATTTTATCTCCTTTGACAATGCTTACTCCAAAAATAGTTAAGTTTCAATGGTTTGGAACTTGTTGGAAAAAGTTTTAGTAATTGAAAAAGAAGTTGACTACTAACCCTGTTTTGACTTTACCTGAAGGTACTCAAGGATTTGTAGTGTAGTGTGATTGTGTCCTAATGCAGAATGGCAAGGTTATCGAATATGTCTCTAGACAGTTGAAAGTTCATGAGAAGAATTACCCAACCCATGACTTAGAGTTGGTTGCTCTAGTTTTTGCCTTTAAAATATGGCATCACTATTTGTATGATGTTCATGTTGATATATTCATTGATCACAAGAGTTCACAATATTTGTTCACTCAGAAAGAGCTTAATCTCAGACGAATAAGATTGTTAGAATTGCTTAAGGATTAGTACGCTCATTCATTACCACCAGGTAAGGCTACTATTGTTGTTGATGCCTTAAGCAGGTTATTTATTTGTAGTACCTACCATCTTGAAGAATAAAAGAAAGAAAAAGCAAATGATGTGTATAGACTTGCACGCTTAGGAGTTTGAATTATGGATTCTACAGAAGGAGGAATAGTTGTGAAAATGGGGTTGAATCTTCATTAATGTAGGAAGTGAAAGAAAAGAAAGACCCAGATCCCATTTTTCTTGAATTGAAGGCGAATGTTCATAAGCAAAAAATATTAGCTTTTGAACAAGGGGGATATTGTGTATTAAGATATTAAGGAAGATTTGTGTACCTATGGTGAATGGACTAAAAGAGAGGATCATGGAGAAGCTCATAGATCCAGATATTCCATTCATTCAGGTTCCACAAATATGCACCACGATTTGAGAGAAGTTTATATGTGGGAAGATATAAAGAAGGGCATTCCTGAGTTTGTTGCCATGTGCCTTAATTTTTCACAAGTTAAAGTACAGCACCAAATGCCTGAAGGTTTAAATCACAATATAGAACTTTCAGGATGAAAGTGGGAGATGATTAATATGGACTTCATTACATGGTTACCTAGATTTTGTAGGCAGCAACATTCCATCTGTGTTATTGTCGATAGAATGAAAAAATCAACCCACTTTTTGCCGTGCTGTTAAAGACCACGCATTCGGTGGAAGATTTTGCTAAGCTTTAAATTGACGAGGTGGTAAGAATTCATGGAGTTCCAATCTCCATAATTTCAGATAGAGGTGCATAATTTATTGCACCCTTCTTGATATCTTTTCAAAAAGGCTTGCATTCAAAGGTGAACTTAAGTACTATTTTCATTTTCATACTGACATGCAAGCAGTGCATACTATCCAGACCTTAGAATATATGTTGAGGTCTTGTATGATTGATTTCAATGGAAATTGGGATTATCATCTATCTCTCATTGAATTTACTTATAACAACAGTTACCACCCTAGCATCTAAATGACTCCTTATGAAGATCTTTATGGAAGAAGATTTTTATCTCCTATTGGATGGATTGAGGTTGGTGAAGCAGGGTTGATAGGACCAGATCTAGTTCATTGAGATATGAAGAAGGTGAAAGTGATTCATGAGAGGTAGAGGATCGCACAAAGGCGTCAGAAATCCTATATGGATGTTAGGAGAAGAGAATCGAAGTTTGAAGTAGTAATTACATTTGATTTAATGTTTCGCCAATGAAGGGTGTTATGAGGTTTGGTATGAAGGGTACACTTAGTACCCGGTATATTGGATCTTATTGAATTTCCAAGAGAATTGGCCATGAAGCTTATTAATTTGAGGTCCTACAAGAGTTTGCAACAATTTATCCGGTATTTCATGTCTCCATGTTAAAGAAGTTCATGAGTGATACTTCCCTAATCATTCCAACTAAGAATATTGAGATTAAAGATAATTTGTCATATGAGGAGATTACAGTGCAAATCCTAGAAAGCCAAGTTCGTAAGATGAGAACACAAGAGGTAGAATCAGTCAAGATCCTTTGGAGAAACTTATTCGTTGAAGAAGCTACTTGAGAAGCTGAAGAGTAAAACAAGAAAAGATATCCACATATATTTGAACTCGGACAAAATGCAAACTCCTACATTCAATTTCCAGTTGTCCTACATCGTCTTATGATGCAGACACAAGTATTTTAGATCAGTATTCGATTCACTATCAATCCAGTGAGCAACTTCGATTCAATTGGTGAGCCTCCTTTCATCCCGGAGGAATTCTTTTATCATTGTTTTGTTTAGATTTCCATTTTAAAGATGATTGGGGGTCCTTTCCCTACATTTATCTTTATTATAGAGGTTTTATAGACAAATAGATTAGTTCTTTCTTCATTGATTTAAGTGGTTTACATTTAAGAATTATGTTGCAATTTCGGCTATGTTATTTCCTTTTTAGTTATTTCATGAGTTATACCGCTTGTTTTTAAGTCTTCCGCTATGTAATTAAGTCAGGCTGAAGGTCTGCTCGATGATATCAATGGTCTTCTAGTGTCGGCCGCGTCTAGGGTGTATGCTTGGGGCGTGACAATTATGTTCGAAAAGAACTAAATTGGGTATTAGTATTTTTTGTTTGGTCTTGGTAATTGGGTTCCTTATAATCCGGATAATTACACTTTTTGTTTTTGATCCTTTCGTATCTTAATTGTTATATACCTAGAACAAGCGGAAAGAATCCATAAAGAGAATATTCAAGTGACTAAGAAGATTAAAGCTTGGACTCGAGGTAGGTGATGGTTGTGATTTCATGTTTGTGTGATATATATTTGTAATAGCTTCATTATAAAGAATGTATATATGTGAATGTTGTAGTATTGATCACTCTAATTGTAAATGAGGATAATTTAATAATTGTATGCCATGAGTAACCTCTTATAGACGATCTTGATAATGTACTTGTGTTTGTGTTTATGGTGTGTGATTGGGGATTAGATTGCCACATTCCGGGAAGCTAACTATCGGATCAAATTGGGATGTTCCGGCACAAATATTTGATTGGGTTGCCAAATTTCGAAATGAAAATTGAATTAGGTTGCCATATTCAGGCACAATTATGCGATAAGATTTACATATTTCGGCAACCAAACAGTTTGGGTTTGTGTTCCATAAGAGGACCATTGAATTGTATTGTGTATCTACTTGTGATGCTGACTTTCATAACTAATGGTGATTGATATTGAGAGACTATTTGTTGCTCTAAATTGATTTAATTGTATATTGTTGAGAATTGAGAAACTATTTGTTGATGTGAATGATGATGATATTGTATATGTTTGGTATATGCTTGTTTTATAATGTTATGGTTACTTTCATGTGTCTTACTTATTGGGATAGCCACGTGATCATGGCAATACACCGTGGTTGCATACTAATAATGCACTTGATCTTAGTTTTGTTGAGTATAGGGTATCTTGCTATGACTATTGACAGACCTTTTTTAGAAGATTATTAATTGTTTCGAATTCAAGAGTGAGTTAGTTCTTTCGGGTTGGGTTGAGTTTTCTTTTGTTTAAGTCACTCCCCTTGGACTCAGCCTTTTGGTTAAGGTATTTTTTAGTTTTGGGGTTGTACCCATTGTTCTTACACTTGTCATTAGTAGAGTTTAGGTACAATGACTTTCACGTTCTAGGGGTTGTATTTCCGCATTCGTGTTAGTTCATTTTTTTAGTTTCTTAATAAATAATTTAGTTAGTTACTATTTTTGTATCTTTGATTTCCTAGTTTTTTTGTTAAGTTGTCTTATTTGGGTTGTAGTAATGGTTCTCCCATCGGAGGATTAGTGTTGATGCCCATAACGATGGTTAGGGTCGTGAATCTCTGGAGGAGGCTTCATGTATATAGCCTCTTGTAGTTCACCATCCAAAAATGCATTTTTCACATCCATTTGATGGAGTTTCAACTGTTTGATGGATTCTATAGTCAGCGACACACGAAATGTCGTCATATTTTTAACATGAGCAAATGTCTCCTCATAGTCCAAGCCCTCTTTGTGTTTATATCCTTCAGCCACACATCGAGCTTTGTGCCTCTCCAATGTTCCATCAGACTTCATGTTCATGGAATAAATCCATTTGCTCCGAACAACAGAAGCCTCAACCGGTTTGGATATCAAATCCCATGTATGATTTTCTTCTAAAGCCAAAAGTTCCTCTTCCATTGCCTTTTTCCAGAAGTCATGACTTGATGCTTGTTGGTAAGTAGTTGTGACAAAAATAGAACTCAAATTAGCAAGTAAGGCATATGATCGATCATATCTACCTGGAGAGTATCGATACTTATATGGGGAAGATTTATTACGTTCAGAGTGACTAAGAGAAGGAATTGAAGAATTTATTTGGTCACTTGGTATGGGTTCACCATCCGAATAACCATTATTGTTTATAAGTCAATGAAACAATTATTTAATGAATTATGTGACAAAGTACTATCACATGAATTATCTGTAGGGAATGCATCTAATTGACTAGGATCATCAGAAATTCCATTAGGGTCTTCGTTGGGAGGTGTGGTGTTTTGTTCCTATTAATTCTCAAACTTGTTCATAGAGGTGAAAGGGTCTAATTTTGTTGAAGTGGGAATAGAATAAGCAAACAAATACTCAAACAAAATTACATGTCTTGGAACCCGCTACTGTTGTCTAGAAGAATTATAACAAGGATATTCCTTTTGAACATCATTATAACCGAAGAAAACACACCTCACATCTTTAGCCTACAATTTATGACGTTCATCTCTAGGTACACAACTTAAAAACATTTAGATGAGAATAATCAGGGAATTTACCAAAAATAATGTAATATGGACTATCTATCATCTTTGTTAATGGTGATGGTGTGTCTATTTATTAAATAGACGGAAGATTGGATGACTTCAACCGATAATATTTTAGGAACATTTGATGTATCAAGAAGATCTAATGTGATTTCCAAAATATGTCTATTTTTCCTTTATACAACCCCATTTAGCTATGGTGTGTATGGACAAGAGTGTTGCAATGTAATTCCTCTGTCTTTGAAAAAATTTATGAGTTCTGACTTCATGTATTCCCCACCTGAATCATATCAAAAATTTTTGATTCTTTTATTGAATTGAGTCTCAACCTAGGCTATAAATTGTTGCATGGTTTTAAAAACTTCACTTTAATTTCTAAAAAAGAATACCCATGTATATCGAGAAACATGATCAATAAACAAGATAAAATATAAATTCCCCAATCTAGATGAAATAAGTGCAACACCCCATACATCACTGTGAATCAAATCAAAAGTAGATTTGTATGACTTTTGAATGTAGCTCAATTTTTACAAGGCAATCTTGATGACAAAACTCATGATTTCTTATTCTAATGAAGACAATATTGTAACATGGAAGAACATTTTTGAGCATGTGGATGTCAAAGACGATGATGCCACAACTACCACAATTAATTTGAGTTAGTAATGTATCCTTTAGTGGCACACGGATAACAAGCATGATGAGGTGTTTCAGACATGGACAATTAGAATATTCTCCCAACTTTACAACCCTTGGCGATCACCTTCATTTCTCCAGATTCTGAAAGACTCACCACGATGTTAGAAAATAACAAGACAATTTTTTCTGCCAACTTTCCAACCGAAATAAGATAAATAGTAAGTTTAGGGTAATAAGGACATTAGTAAAGAAAGATGATTTTCCAATCTTAGAGGCATGTAAACTTTCAGCGTTGGCTATGAAAATAAGATGATTTTTTTGATGGAGTTGATAAAGACTGTAAATTATGGGTGTCTCATATGATATTGTTTGATGCAGCAGAATCTATATGCCAAACTTTTGAATAATTATTTAAATTTTTACCAAGATTAGCAATAGTGAGAGCATTAGAAATGGCCCGGGGATAGCAGCTACAATTGAATCTTGTATCAACTTTTGAAGTGCATTATGATCCAAAGAAGATGGTGTGATCTCTGCTTTACTCACATAAGCTTCAGATGCTTAATAATCTTTGTACTTGGTTTGACGCGTGTTTGGGCGTCAATTCCACTTAAGAACTATATTCACAGGATTCTTACAATAATTGCATAAGTTTGTTTTTCTTGCTATGTGACGCAATATGGTTGCACTCTTTGCACTCAAAGCATTGTGGTCCAAACTTTTGAACTGAGCTATGTGTTTATGATTTATGGGTACCTTTTGATGTATGCATAGACGCATCAATCGTGTAGGTCTAATCCAGGGATGCCAGAATATTGATGCGCGTCTCATTAAAAATGAGTTCTCCAAAAACTACATCGATGTCTTGAACAGTTTCACGTTTAAGAATGTTAGCTCTAATAGGCTCAAAGTCATGTCTCAATTTCATGAGAAGTTGGAAAAGTTGAGTTTTCTTCCTCTCAAACGTAACTTCCTTTAAGGCTGTGGAAGAAAGGTTTCCTCCAAAGCTTTGATCTTGTTTTGACTAGATTTCCATAACTCCCGAAAAATAAATCTGAATGTCTTTATCTTCCTGTTTGTATTCCGAAAGAGTATGTTCCAACTCAATATCCCAAGCATGATTTCATTGTGAATACACCTTTTTGAGATGCTTCCACATCTATGCTGCCAATTTGAACCGACACAGACTAAGTGAAGCATCTGCATGTACAAAACTGAGGATCCACAAAATTACACGAGCATTGTTAGCGTGCGAACCTTGTTTTTCCTTGACTTCATTTGGTTCAGTTGTTCATCCATCCTAGATTCCAAACAATTTTTTCCCTTGAAACAAATATCCGAAAATGAAATTCCCACTTTCAATAATTTTTCCATCAAATTTGGTAGAAAAAATGTCATGAGAATGTGAATCCATTAGAAAGACTAGAGATACCCGTTGATAGAAATCAAACAACAATAAGGAGCAAATTAAACTAGTTCCTGAAAAAAATTAGGTTATTTGTACCATGATAACAATTGAGAAATAAGAGACCAAAAAGAGTTGAAAACTATTTTGTATTTCTTGCCTTTACAATTGATAAACTATCCACTATTCATATACAAAGGTACAAGCATGAGTCTAGCACAATATCATATCATATCTTTCAAAATATAACCGGTGTAATTGTGCTTACTAAAATTAGAATATTGTCCTGGATATTTTAGAATCATGTCAGATATTTGAAATTATATAAACCATATATGATTTTGAATCATATCTGATATGGTCAATAATTATAATAAACATCTCTAATAGAAAGTGCAAATGATATAAATGATATATCGTGATTTCACGGTGCTTTCAATGCATCTTTATTAAGAGTTGTGTGTGCCTAAAGACTTTTTGTAGTAGTTTTAACATGTTTTTGTGTTTGTTTTACATGAAACATGTTCAGGTGGCAAGATGAGGAAACAACCGAAAAAAATTACAGAATAGGACTTACAAAGTCCTCAACGGTCCGTCATTTGATAACCGTAGATGAGCAGTTCAGGACTTTGGAGACAAGTTTATTAAAGGTTTGGATTCTAATATACAAGTGTTATACATTCACATTAGTTCGGCGGGAAGGAGCTTCAGTGAAGTGACTAATTATGTCAAGAAGGTGGAGGGGGGTGAAGCGAGACGGTCAGGCTAAGGCGTTGGGTAAGAGGGACAAGAATTCTGGAAATTTTCATGGCTCCTATGCTAGAGGATACAGTCAACCTACACTCTTGTCCAAGTATATTTAGTCCTCCATGCCTGCATTTACTAGTAACTATTTGGGGACTCCTAAAAAAATTTCAGCTGATCAGAGTGTTGGGCAGGTTAAGGGAAGCATAGCATCTGGCGGGCAGGATACCATTTAACGGCCCGCACTTGCTTTAGTTATGGGTGAATTGGAAACATTATGAGGAAATGCCTACATCTACATTCGCTTGAGTCCGTAAAACAACCTTCTCGACCATTGCACTCGCAGTAGTGGTAATAATGGTAGGGGATGTCCACTAGTAGTAGAAGGAGGAAATCAGAGCTTCCATGGAGGTACAGGAAATGGTAACAGAGGTAAAGTTAATGCACAACTAGGAAGGCAGGTGGCTCGTGTTGATGATAGAGCTCAATGTTATTCCTTTCAGAGCAAGAACAAGGTAGAGACATCTGATGCACTGATCACAGGTACTATCTTATGTGTGACTGAATGACTAATATATTATTTGATTTGGGTTACACCTATTATTTTGTGTATGTGATCTTTCCCTCTGATTTTGAGATGTAATGTAATATTCTTGATGACCATATACGTGTTTCTACCCCGGTTGGCGAGTCAATCATAGTAACCCATTTGTATCGTAATTGCCTTTTTTAATGGAATTTCACACTTCGGCTGATTTGGTGATTTTGGATATGGTGGACTTCGTCATAATCTTAGGCATGACTTGGTGATCTCCCCATTATGTTGTTATTAATTGTAATACTAAGTCTGTAACTATAGAAATTCCGTGAAGGGAAAAATTAAAATGGGAAGAGGTGTACAAGCCTAAGCAAACTAAGGTTATATTGTCCATCTGGTCTAGTAAATTAGTAGAGCAAGGTTGTTTATCCTTTTTTTGCCATGTTAGGGATGTTGAGATTGAAGCTCCATCCATTGGGTCTATTCTGGAGGTGTCTGAATATAATGAAGCTTTTCCAAATGATTTTCTAGGCATGCCTCCGGGTATAGATTACCTAGTAAGAACTCAGTACTGTTTAAAATTTGCCGATTCCATTTTCTGCGACATTTGTGCACATTATTTCAAATTGAAATTTGAAGCTAGCAAGAAGTTTCGTGAATGGGAATGGAGTGTATTTTTACGTATGGGATATAATAGAGAAGAATGACATTATGAAATATGAAGATAAAAATTATACTTTTAGGAAGTTTAGTAATGATTACTATTCTCTATCCATCGAACAACAGATCAAGGATTGCAGATTAGGTGTTGGTGATTAAATTGGGATACATTGGTACCCTTATTTATTAAAGTTAATTTTCAAATTATTTTCTAAGGTTCATGACTCACAAATTAGGCATGTATTTTGGTCAAGAGGTAAAAATTATTTTCTTAAATTTTTGTCTGTTTTTTTGTACTTCTATTTGGAAGAAAGGATTGGTTGAAAGTTGTGTAAAATATTCAAGAATTCAGACCAAAAGGTTGGATATTTCTCAATTTAGTTACTTTACTATGTAAAGATTTCGACATCGTTGATGTATACTAGTTAAACTCTTATTTTTGTCAACACTTCACGTAAGATAATAATCTCAAATTTATTATCCCAAATTAAATGTCAAATGACATATTTATCCCATTTTATAACTCTCTGTGAAGGTCCCTCAAGAAACAAGTTAAAATTTTTTATATAGTAATATTTTTTATCATTACCGCTCAAAATGGAATAGAAAACCTAATTATGTCTTTATAAGATGTTGTGTCTCTCTCTTTCATCCTCACCTTCTTCAATGTCTGAGAAATAAATTGATGTACTTACATAAAATGCCTTGAAAGGACCGAATATGACCTAATCAAGGACTCCCTTAATCATCAGGGCTGAATCTTTATATTGTTGGATTTCGTGCAATAAGGTTATGTATATAAGATATCTATAGAAAAATAAGATTATAGGGTATTAGGGCATGTTTGAATAGAGGAGTGTGGTTTCAAAATTGAACAGAGAAGTATTAACTTAGGGAAACTAATTTTGTAACGTTGAATTCAATCAAATCTTTATCTCCTTTTTTCTTCTTAATCAAAAAACATGAGTTGTTGTCTGCTTATTTGTTGGGAATGTCCCTTAGAGTGAGATGCATAACGCTCTGAACAACTACATCCATTTAGCATAGAACACTCTTCTTGACCCATTTATGCTTCTCTTTAAGTTTGATCAAGGTGAACTCTTAGCTTGCGCTTTTTATCTGCATTTTTCCGTTACATAAGTTAAACTAACAACAGTACTCATATCGCTCATATCTTAGATATTTGTGTAGAAATGAACATAAATAATCTTCATCGTTGAAGGAAACTATTGAAGAAAAAAATTGGTTTCCTACAATCTTTTGTTAGTATTAACAAATATAGAAAGTTCTTATGACTACTCAAGTTGTTCGGTCACATTTCTCCAAAATATCTGGTAGTGTCGTTCTTGAAAGGTCATAAAGCAAACATATTTTCTTAGTTTGGATATTTTCTTTTGATAGAACCTTTTCTTCATTTTTACTTAAATTTGCTGATATCATCTATCGTCTTCATGTAACATCAAAAAGTCGGTGTCCATTTTGTTGTTTGATAGGCTAGTGACTATAATAAATGCAACAAGAAGATTCAATGGATATTGTGAGTAAATGTATAGATTTTACAAAAGGCAAGGTTTTTATGGTCATTCTGCCGAAGTTCATATACTTACAGAAAATTCCTTGAAATAAGGACCTAAAATGACCTAAATAAAGATGTCATTTCATGCACAAACTCACTTGTGGAAGATTAAACGAAGCTTTTATTCTCGCATCATATATGCATCATATTCCTTAATCAATGCTGAATCTTTAAGTTGATGGAGAGGAGAGGTGGAAGAAAAGGCTCGGGATGGATTTTTGAGTTCTCATGCGAGTTGCATGTGGTGAGAGTCGCTTTCCGTATAGATTAACTTTAATGAAGAAATTTTTTTTGGTATCTGCATTTATTTCTAATTACTCGTGCATGGGAATTTTTAAGTTGATTGATTACGTAGAATAGATTGCAATATATAAGATATCTAAAGAATATAAGAGTACAAAGTACTGGGGCATGTTTGAGTAGAGGAATATGTTTTCTAAATTGAACAAAGATGTATTCACTTAAGTCAAAACTAAATTTATAACATTATAATGTAGAATCTAAACTCTTTCAACCAGTCTGACTGATAGCTTTTGCATTAGCACAAGAATAAGGCTACATTCATTCATGTCTTTGTTTTCACTTTTTTGCATAATCGAAAGAAACTCTCAACTAGTTTTTTTAGTGTACAGCTTTTTGCAGCTTAAGTTAAACTAACAACAGTAGTTATATGATTCATATCTTATATCTTTGTGTAGAAATGAACACAATACATCTTCATTGTTGAAGGAAACAATTTAAGAAAAAAATATGGCGTCCTCACATCTTTTGTTAGTATTAACGAATATAAAAGGTTCTTGTGATACCTCGACCTGTTTGATCACATTTTTTTAAAAAACATCCTGAACTATTGTTTTTCAAAGGTTTGAGAGCAAGCACATTCTTTCTCAACTTATATATTTCTTTTGATAAATCCTTTTCTGCATTTTATGTGAATTTGTTGATGTCATTGATCATCTTTGTAACATTCCAGAAAAATATACATGTCTAGTGAAGAGTATTAAGTTTTAAGAATAGGTATTGGGGTACGTAGGCATCTCAATGCCCAATATTGAGGAATATTGAGCATATTAGAAAATATTGTCTTAAGGGTGTTAGCCAATTTCTATGTGTACACAAGTATTTAAAATATAATCCAAGCTTGATTGAGAATTGTACCTGCAATGAAGACCCTAAGCTAAAAATAGTGATTCTCAACTTAATATAATATGTACTAGGAATCCAAGTGTCAAGCCTAGTACCATAACACATGACCATTTAAATTAATCATGTAGAGTAAACAATGCCCAAGGATATAGTGAGGATCCTTGAGACAACAAGAAATGAGCAGCAACACATGTGCAAGCACATGTGCACGAATTCGGTTAGGGTGGTTAGGGGCAGGCACACATGTGGGGGTCAAGCCATGTAGGGTTGAGCTTCCTAAACAACTCTAGGATCTAAATAACTTACCTAACTAGCTAAAAAACCTATGACTAACTGAAATAAACTAACTAGTGCACTTAGCAACCTAAGACTTAACCGGGTGACACTAACCTAGTAACTTATTCAAGAAACATCCTACATCCTAACATAGGATTGTCCAAAGGGTTAGTTATGGTCCTAACACCTAAATGGTACTTTATCAATTATCCTAGGTCACATAATTAATTAAATTAGATAATTAATTATTTGATTTAAATGGTCAAACTGAAATCATTACACTAGACCTGCAACTAACTAAGAAACATCCCAGTACCTAACCTAGGATTATCCAAAGGGTTGGTTATGGTCCTAACGACTTAGGGATGCTTTAATAATTATACAATGTCATCTAATTAATTAAATTATCAACTTAACTAATTAATTTAAATGGGAAAAACTGAAGCCATTAAGGAATTTCAAGATTTCGTTAAACTCAAGTGTTCTTCCAAGTCTAGCCAATTTAGGAAGGGCATTTTAGTAATTAACTAATTAATTTATTTAATTAACTTAATTATCCTAAGTTTAATTAGTCAATATCAGTTCCTAAGACTTAGACTCACATTCAAACACTAGGAAGTCACGACTCAAAACAGTAAGCAAACATAAGGAAAAAGAGAAAATTCTCTTAGGCGATTTCAAGGCTTTAGTTCAAGGTTATTCGTGCAAAGTTCAAGGTGATCTTCGTAGATTAAATACTACAATAATTAATGGGTTTTATATCCTGGAAGTTTTTATCCAAGAGGCTTTTCAAACGTTTTTGCAATCAAGATTATAGAAATTAGGGTTGTTCCGAACGAATGAGATGTTCAACTCTCTAGTTCTCCTAATTTCTGATTCTTGCAAGTTGTACGGTGTGAATTTAGAGCATGTTGTTAGAATTTGGTGTTAACTGATCATTATATGTATGATTTAGTGATTTATATGTCGAATGGAACCTACATGTTAGATCCGCATACTTAGGGTGTTATTTACATGAGATGATGAATGTTGTAATGCCTATTTGTGTTCGAGAAGATGAAATTGCTATAAGTTGTTCATTGAATGGTTTCATAGACTAATAAAAGGTTAAAATGGCTTTTGTCATGTTAGATTAGTATATTGTATTCGTGAAGTAATTGAATTGGCTAGTGATAATACTATGATAATTATCTAGTGAAATTATGATTTTTGCCAACAAATTGGTTAGCAAAACTATATGCAAGATATTATCTCCAAAAATTTGTGAAATTTTACCAATATTAACTCAATTAACTCATAACATAGGGTATGCCAATCAATGGAACAAGTCCAACATACTCTATCCACACGAACTTGTGAACATAATAGCATTGTATAAGTAGTTATAACTTTCATAGCGAATTGTACCAAACTACCAAGGAACAACATTGAACAAGTTAAGGTGAGTAAGAAAATACTAAAAGCTTAAGTTATGAAATTTACCTAATAGAGTGGTAAAAGAAGTGAGACAAGTCTCAATTACACTTAATATATTACGTCAAAAATACTCACACAAAAGGGTGCTAGAGTCGTTGAGACAAGTTTAACTCGCACCATGATGATAATGACGACTTAAGTTCATATTCATCAAGCAAAGAAAGGGATGACAAGTCATCCATAGAGTTAATAAAACCTCATAACTAGAAGCAAGCTTCCATAATGTTTGAGTCAAATTCTAAGAGATAAGAAAGTAAGTAAATCTTATCTTAGAACTGTTAGACTAGCAATGAGCTTGAAGCAGCACATGTAAGTCTAATGAGACGAGTCTACCACTGAGGTGGATAAGTAGTCTCCGTGTGTCTCCTAGTCTTCGAACTATGTTGCCAACATAAGAACTAGCCAGTGGATTCTACCTAAGAGAGCTAGGTATGATGCGGTTTCACTTTGGCCGGTGAAACCACCCCTTTTCGATGTGGGGCAGACATTGGATTTCATGATTATCTCACATGATCTATGTCGGTTAAATCTCAGGAAAGTATCCGGTTCACTTCAGCCATGAACCCCTCTTTTTTGTGTGGGAAAGACACTGACTTGGTTGCACTTTAGCCGGTGAACCCCGTTTTTCGGTGTGGGTTAGACACAGAACTTGGTGCACCTTAACCTATGAATCACCTCTTTTCGGTGTGAGGGAGACACTGGATTTCATATTAGCTTGCATGATCTACTTTCGTTAATTCTAAAGATTCCTTTAGAGAGTAAGGAAGAATGGAAGTAGCATATGCAAAATGAACAACAAAGCAAAGAAGTAGAAACATAAGTTCATAGTGAACTAATTAAAGGAAGAGCTTAAGAATGTCAATTATTAATGTTGTTAAGAATGAAGTTTTAACAAGTTAGTGGTTTATGCCAATATTATAGTATGAATATAAGCCTTAAAGATTCACATATTAGGTTAACAACCAATTAGTGAGCATAGCTAATAAATATTGACTTATAATGAATTCTTATATTATGCCAATAAAGGGGAGCGAAACATTATGGCTAATTAATGCCCCATAATCCTTATATTATTCAAGAAACTATATAATGGGAATAGCCAATATAGATTGGCTTATAAAGACATATGCAAATTTAACAAGAATAGAAGATATAACTTGTAAGTAGGGTAGCCAATCATTTCTTGAGTCTTTTGGATTACTCGATTCTTTGTAGGAATGGGACTAAAATGAATCATCACACTTTTAAGTAAGACATAGGATAAATGAGATGATTGAACTACACAACAACGAGAAGAAAAAGACGGAAAAATAAACTAAGGCATGGGGAAAGGGCTCTCGAGTTTAAGAGGAGAAAAAATATAAATTTTGCTCGAGTTGTTCTAAAATTGTGTACATGATTCTGAGGTCTTATGTTCATATGTAAAATGATTTGTGTGCATTGAATCCAATAAAATATGTCATATTCATAGAATAATTCACAAATAATGAATTAAGAAAGTCTAGTGACTTGACTTTCAAGAAACGACATGTTTCTTTAGTAAGAGCTTTCCTTGATCATGCATAGTCCTTATGTGTTATTTGCATACACCCATACTTAGTACAAGTGTGTACTAACCCCATATATTATTACAATTTTTATAGGCGCAGGTCAGAGAGAAGATTGAAGACTCATTGAAGTGGTTTGGACTAGCGATATCCAGACTTTGGTAGGTCCTCTTGAGCTCGAATATGCTACATCTATCATTCTAGATTAGCACTTTAGACATAGCTAGTGGTTTTTTTCCCTAGCATTTTATTTCACACGTTTTATTCAAAGCTTTGCATTAAGGCCGTTTGGCAAACTATTACAATATAATAATTATTTCATTTGAATTGTTTAATTGATTATAGATGGTTGTTTAGTTTGAACTCATTAGAATATTGTTCTATACAGTAATCATATGAAGTCTATGTATACTTCACTATGCTTTAAAATGTTAAAATTTCTATAAATTTAACTATATGATTGTGATGAAAGCTAAAAAGACTCTTGTTTGCGACCTATGAGAGGTTAACGACGCTAGTTGCATTCGGATTCTAGAATCTAGGTGTGCCAAACTTGGTATCATAGCATGAGGTTAAATTACCTTGGAACTAAGGCTCAAAATAACCACGTTGCGTAGTTTCTAACTTATGGTTGTGAACTGCACCACAATAATGACTTAGATACTAAGTGATGATAAGAAATTTCCCTTCTTCTACACTTTATCGTGCCGCGTAGAGTGTTGACATTTTGTGTCATTCTAGCATCTATCTTCCTTCTTTTGTGTGCGTGAACACAAGAAAAACGCAGGCAGGAGAGTTGGAGAAGCAGCTATTGGGAGAAACAAAGCTCCTCCTCAAGCCCCACCGGCTGGAGTGTGTGGTAAGTGTGACCGTTTGCATGGAGGTGAGTGCATGGTAGGTTCTAATACCTGCTATGGGTGTTAATGAAGAGGAGAAGGCTGAGTTGGCTGCATACCAGCTCAAGGATGTGGGTCAGGTATGGTACAAGATATAGGTCACGATGGCCGAATTGTCTAAGGCGCCAGACTGAAGTTCTTGTCTTTGCAAGAGGAGACAACGTTAGAGCTGAAAGAGTATATAGAGACTGCGGAATAACTATTCTCGATAGAGTCACCTATGTTGACCTAATAGAATTAACCATGCTTGACTTTGATATAATTTGGGTATGGATTTGCTTCATAAATTCTATGCTACCATAGACTATCAAAACAGGATAGTAAGGTTTCAGATGCCGAATGAGTTAGAGTTGAAATGGGAAGGGCGTGGTTCAAATAAAACGAGACAAATAGTTTCCAATCTTGAAGACAATAAGAGGTTATCTAAGGGTTTAGGAGCCGATGAGACCTTTTTTACGAAGAGGTTTTAATTGAAATTTTAGATCGCCAAGTGAAACGGTTGAGGAACAAGGAGTTTGCCACCATTATGATTCTATGGAGGAACCACCTTGTTGAGGGAGCAAGATGAGAGGCCGGGGCTGATATGACATCCCATTACCCTCACTTATTCAGTTCTTGAGGGTAGATATACTCTTCCTTAGTCCAATTTCGTTAATTAAATCTTAGTGCATTAGTCAGTTTTGGTGTTCTAAGTCCATAACTGTTTGTTTTATACTCGCACTATATGAGTTAATAGAGTTCATGCTTGCATTCATTTTGCTGTTTTTCTATAGTGTTTGCGATTTATTTGTTGCATGAGTGTGGTGTGCATTAAGTTAAAGTAGGATTACGAAGGAAGTTCCTCAATCTCAGATATGAAGCTTCAGATAAGCTTTGAGTGATGTGCATCATCAAGAGTAAGTTGTGAATCAAATAATCACAAAGAGTAAAGTTTCAAGTATGTTGATTTGTTTTTCGAAAATACCCTCTTTGATTCAAAAATGATGTGTAGTGTCATTCAAGGACGAATGTTTCTAGGGGGGATAATGTAACATTCCGAAACATTGTACATGTCTAGTGAAAGAGTCTATTATGTTTAAAGAATAGGTATTGGGGTACATAGGCATTCCAATGCCCAATATTGAGCAATATTGGGTATATTAAAAAATATTGGCCTAAGCGTGTTACCCAATTTCTCTATGTACACAAGTATTTAAAATATGATCCAAGCTTGTTTGAGAATTGTACCTGCAATAAAGACCCTAAGCTAAAATTGTTGATTCTCAACTTAATACAATATGGACTAGGCATCAAAGTGTCAAGCCTACTACCATTGTACAAGACCGTTTAAAATGATCATGTAGAGTAAGCAGTGCCCAATGATATAGTGAGGATCCTTGGCACAACAAGAAATGAACAGCAACACATGTGCTAGCACATGTGCAACCCACGTGCAAGCACATGTGAAGGAATTCGGTTAGCGTGGTTAGGGCGGTTATGGGCAGGCTCACATGTGGGGGTCAAGCCATGTAGGGCTGAGCTTCCTAACCAACTCTAGGATCTAACTAACTTACCTAAATATCTAACTAACCTAGGACTAACCAAAATAAACTGACAAGTACACCCAACAACCTAAGACATAACGGGTGACACTAAGCTAGTAACTAATTCAAGAAACATCTTAGTACATAACCTAGGATGGTCCAAAGGGTTAGTTATGGTCCTAACGACTTAAGGGTACTTTATTAATTACCCTAGGTCACCTAATTAATTAAATTAGCAACTTCATTGATTAATGTAAATGGTCAAACCAAAATTCTTACACTACACAAGCAACTCACTAAGAAACATCCCAGTACCTAATCTAGGATTGTCCGAAGGGTTGGTTATGGTCCTAACGACTTAGGGATGCTTTAGTAATTATACTAGGTCACCTAATTAATTAAATTATCAACTTAATTAATTAATTTAAATGGGAAAAACTGAAGCCATTAAGGAATTTCAAGATTTCGTTAAAGTCAATTGTTCTTCCAAGTCTAGCCAATTTAGGAAGGGCGTTTTATTAATTAAATAATTTATTTATTTAATTAATTTAACTAGTATAAGTTGAACTAGTCAATATCAGTTCCTAAGACTTAGACTCACGTTCAAACACTAGGAACTCACGACTCAAAACAGTAAGAAAATGTAAAGAAAACCAGAAAGTTCTCTTAGGCAATGTCAAGGCTTTTCTTCATGTTTTTTCGTGCAAAGTTCAAGGTGATCTTCGTAGATTAAATTCTACAATATTTATCTTCTGGAATTCTTTCTCCAAGTGGCTTTTCAAACATTTTTGCAATCAAGAAAATCAAAACTAGGGTTATTTCCAACAAATAGCATGTTCATCTCCCTAGTTCTCCCAATTTCCGATTATTGCAAGTTGTATGGTGTGAATTTCGAGCATGTTGTTTGTATGTGGTGTTAACTGATCATTATATGTATGTTTTAGTGATTTATATGTCGAATGGAACCAACATGTTAGACCCGCATACTTAGGGTGTTATTTACATGAGATGATGAATGTTGTAATGCCTATTTGTGTTCTAGAAGATGAAATTGCTATAAGTTGTTCATTGAATGGTTTCATAGACTAATAAAAGGTAAAGAAACTGGCTTTTTAACTTGTTAGATTACTATAATGTATTTGTGAAGTAATTGAATTGGCTAGTGATAATACTATGATAAGTTTCTAGTGAAATTATGATTTATGCCAACAAATTGGTAGCAAAACTATGTTCAAGATATTATCTCCCAAAATTTGTGAAATTATACCAATCTATATCAATGAACTCATAACATAGGGTATGCCAATCAATGGGACAAGTCCCAATACACTCTATCCACACGAACTTGTGAACGTAATATCATTGTATAAGTAGTTCTAACTTTCATAGAGAATTGTACCAAACTACCAATGAACGTTGAACAAGTTAAGGTGTGTAAAGAAATAACTAAAAGTATAAGTTATTAAATTTACCTAATATAGAGTGTTAAAAGAAGTGAGACAAGTCTCAGTTACACTTATCTATTACGTCAAAAATACTCACATAACAGGGTAATAAAGTCTGTGAGACAAGTCTCACTCGAACCATGATGATAATGAAAATTAAGTTAATATTTATCAAGCAAAAAAAGGTATGACCAGTAATCCATAGAGTTAAGTAAACCTGATAAATAGAAGTAAGCTTCCATAATGTTTGAGTCAAACTCTAAGAGAAACGAAAGTAAAGTAAATCTGAGCTTAGCAACAATAGAGTAGCAATGATCTTGTGCTAGCACATGTAAGTCTCATTAGAAGAGGTTATGATCGAGGTGGATAAGCAGTCTCTATGTGTCTCCTAGTCTTCTAACTATATATCTTTCCAGCATAGGAACTAGCCAGTGGATTCCACCTAAGAGAGCTAGGTATGATGCAGTTTCACTTTGGCCGGTGAAACCACCCTTCTTCGGTGTGGGGCAGACGCTGGATTTCATGTTTAGCTCACATGATCTATGTCGGTTAAATCTCTGGAAAGTATCTGGTTCACTTCAGCCATGAACCCCTCTTTTTGGTGTGGGGGAGACACTGACTTGGTTGCAGTTTAGTTGGTGAACCCCCTTTTCGGTGTGGGGTAGACACAGAACTTGGTTCACCTTATCTAGTGAATCACTTCTTTTCGATGTGGGGGAGATACTGGATTTCATGTTAGATCACATGATATACTTGTGTTAATGCTAAAGATTCCTTAAGATAGTAAGGAAGAACGAAAGTAGCATGTTCAAAGTGAACAACAAAGCAAAGAAGTAGAAATGTAAGTTCATAGTGAACTAACTAAAGCAAGAGCTTACGACTGTCAATTATTAATGTTGTTAGGCATGAACTGTTAAAAAGTTAGTGGTTTATTCCAATATTGAAGTATTAATATAAGCCTCAAACATTCACATATTAGGTTACCAACCAATTAGTGAGCATAGCTAATAAAGATTGTCTTATAATGACTTCTTATATTATGACAATAAAGGGGAGAAAACGTAATGGCTAATCAATGCCCCATAATCCTTATATTATGCAAGCAACCACATAATGGGCACAACCAATAAATATTGACTTATAAAGACTTATAGCAATTTAACAAGAATAGAAGATATAACTTGTAAGTAGGGTAGCAAATCATTTCTTGTGTCTTTTAGATTACTTACTTGATTCTTTGTTGGTATGGGACTACAATGAATCATCACACTTTTAAGTAATACATAGGATTCAGGAGTCTTTGAACTACACAACAACAAGAAGAAAAAGACGAAAAAATAAACTAAGGCATGGGGAAAGGGCTCTCGGTTTTAAGAGGAGCAAAAATATAAATTTTTGCTCGAGTTGTTCTAAAATTGTGTACATGATTCTGATGTCTTATGTTCATATAGAAAATGATTTTTGTGATCTGAATGCATAAAAATATGTCGTATTTATACTATAATTCACAAATAACGAATTAAGAAAGTCTAGTGACTAGACTTTCCAGAAATAACATGTTGCTTTAGTAATAGCTTTCCTTGATTAGTCATAGTCCTTATGTGTTATGTATATACACCCATACTTAGTACGAGTGTGTACTAACCCCATATATTATTACATATTTTATAGGCGCAGGTCATGGAGAAGATTGAAGACTCACTGAAGAGGTTTAGACAAGCGATCTCCAGACTTTGGTCGGTCCTGTTGAGCTCGAGGATGTTACACCTATGATTCTACCTTAGCACTTTAGACATAGCTAGTGGATGTTTTCCCTAGCATTTCATTTCAGACTTTTTATTCAAATCTTTGTATTAAGGCTGTTTGGCAAAATATTACGATATATTGATTATTTCATTTGAATTGTTTAATCGATTATAGATGGTTTTTTAGTTTGAGATCATTAGAATATTATTCTATATAGTAATCATATGAAGTCTTTGTATACTTCACTATGTTTTAAAATTTTTAAATTTTCCGCAAAATTAAATATATGATTGTCATCAAAGCTAAGAAGAGGCTTGTCTGCGACCTTTGAGAGGTTAACGATGCCGGTTGCGTTCGGATTCCAGAATTCGAGTGTGACAATTTTCACACCTAAATTTTTCCAAAAGAAATTTGTTTTGTACTTAAATTCTAGTAACCAGGTGTTTGCATTAGATCTAGTCATTGTAGTTCTCCATGGTTCACCTAAGAAAATATGCACAATAACATCAAAAAGACGGTGTCCATTTTACTATTTTATGGGCTAGTGACTGCAGTAAATCTAGAAAAAGGATTCTATGGAGATTTTGAGTGAATGTAAATATGTCTTAAATGCAAGTTTTAATAGTTATTCTCCTGAAGTTGATATACTCACAACAAATGCTTGGAATAAGAAAATAACATGACCTAAATAACGACCCGATTTCACGCACAAACTCACTTGTAGATGCTTACCCCAAGCTTGTCTGCTCCCATTATATCTCCAACATATTACATAATCACCAGGGTTAAATCTTTATGTTGATGGATTCTGTAAAGTGCGATTGACTTTAGTGAAGGAATATTGTTTGGGATCTCCGTAATGTTTCTGATACCTCAAGTATGGGAAAAAAATTCCGTTGTGTCTTCGAAACAGAAAAGGTTAAGCTTATATAGTATACTCAGTTTCTCTAACTTTCTATCCACTTATAACACATTTTATCCAAAGACAAAATAATCATGAATACTCATATGTTGTAGCTTTACTAGTCTCCAAATACTAGGTTATAGTAAATTGTTTGATATCCACTAGTTGATTTCTCTTCTAAGTGGTGAACAAGAATCGATTACTCCTTGGTAAGTGCTCTAATACTTGACAAAAGAAGGAACGATTTCTTATGTTGAATCTAACACCCCATAAATATTTTTGAGCCAAGATTCGAACCGTCCTTCATAGTGAGTGATATTTTGGCAAGGAATTTAAAATTTCATGAGTGGTAAGGACATTAGAGATAACACCTTAAGTTCCAAGGAGAGAAAAAGAGAAAAGCTTCCAAGTCATTGCTAAGTTTTCTTAAATTATGGCTAACCTTCAAATGCCCATAAATTTTAGTAGAGAAAAATTTAGAAGCCCCATAAGATATTATATTAGATCCCTTTGAGTCCTCTTTCCAATACCGCCGAGCTTGCTGAATTCCGATATTTGAATAAAATGTTATGAGTTATTTACTAACGACGCGCAAACGTGGCAGCAGCTCCGCAATGGCTCGGCTCCCAACTCGTTTTAATTACTTATTTAGGGGTATTTTAGTCCTTAAAACCCTTAGAAGGTCAACTAAATCGTCCTAACGTGTAGAAAATCAGTTTTTACAAGTCAAACGCTCTCATGATCTCCAAAGATTCTATGCTCAAGAAAATCAAGAAACTATAAGGCTAAGTTCATCATTCAAGATTTTCCTTCAAGTTCTTCAAGAAGATGATTCCTTAAGGTAAGTAGGCTTCCATAGTTTTGGGTTTGTTCATCCACACGCCAATCATGTGAAATTTCAGATTTAAATTCGTTCTATATGGCGAAACATTGCTATTCTTGTTATACATTCATGAATTTGCTTTCATTATTGAATTGGGATGAGATTGATGAGTTTCTTGAGAAAATCGAGTTGATTCTAGATTTTTGTTTGATTACATCCTTGATAACATGTATTGAGTATCTAAATATAAAGAGAAAATGAGCAAAAGAATCGAATTTAGGTGAATTGGGGTTAGTAAACGAGAAAGAAAAAGTCAGACAAGGAACATGTAGAAGGTCTATGAGCACATTTTCTCTCCGCGTCGCGGACTCCAGTGTTTGAAAAATTATTTGGAGCAACCATTTTAAACCATCTCCAGGTTGCAGACTTACTCCCCAAACGGTGCTTTTCAATCATTTCTTTTGCTTAACTATCTACAAACATCAAGATATATTTTCTACCACAAATCATAACCTTGAATTTATGATTTACATTCACCATAGAGCTAAGAGTTAGGTCTTAAGATTTCTTCCGAACATATTGGAGAAGTCCATTTGATTCATTTGATGAGTCTTCTACAAACTTCTAGTAACTAGGTAATTTACCGCGCTTCGCCCTGTTATAAATAATAATTGCAATATTTTGACATAAATTTGATTATTTGTCATTATCACATGATTAAAAATCTCTAACGAATGAATTATTCACCAAAAAATAAATATTTGCTTCTATATACATTAAATGAAATATAAAAAGAAGAAAATAAGAATATATA
>NC_028646.1:48021610-48082525 GCF_001406875.1 Solanum pennellii | reverse complement strand
ATATATCTAAGGACTTTTCGTAATTTAAAGAAACATTAAAGTTGCATAATTTGACGAAACATTTAAGAAACATTTAGATCATAAGTGAGAATTCTTGAAACAGAGTACAATAATTTTTTTCTCCATAGTAAATATACATACTATATTTGTATATTTCAATATAAGCAGAGACAAAACTTTGCAGAAACATAAAAACAGAGTTTAAAACATGTCTTCAAAAGAAATATTTAATATCATAAGCATAAATTAATGGGTGTAAAAAACAAGGATACGTAAAAATAGAAGGAAAAATTACATAAATTAATACATTTTAAAAAATAATTACTGATTTTAGCGATACTTTTTGTTTATTACCATTTATAGCAATGTTTTGTTAAATCTGTAATATGTATTAAAAGTGAATTATGTATGCAATATATATGAATTATAATTGTTTTTTTGAAACATATCATGTTTGTTTGGTAAAAAATTGTCACATTGTATTATAAGTGTATTAAAATGTGTGATAAATGTATTATTCATCAATAAAATTTGTATTATATGTGAATAATAAATTATTTTTTGTAATATGTATTAAACTTGTATTATAAATGAATTAAAAGTGATCAAGTGAAATAAAAATATTATTGCTATAAATGGTAAATATTTTTTTAATATAGTATATTTATGTAAGTTTCCCAAAATAGAATGAGATACAAAGGAAAAAATGAGTCCACTTAATACACAATGTTCCCTTAAAATCTGATTCCCCTCACCAGTGGTTTAACGAATTACATCAACTTAGGATGAAACAATTTTATTCACTAACTTATAGATGAAAAAATAATGGTATCAGTAAGTCACTCAACTGGAGTAAAGTACATGAATATTTAATTTTGCGGAAGTAGAAGAAGAAGATCAAAATTTAGTTAGGTAGTTCACTAGAAATTCTTATTCGATATAGTTCTCGCTTCTAGTTTTAGTACATTGTCTTTTAGATACTAGGTTTATCTTCAACATTGTTAGTTAGTTATTAGATTTTTAATTAGTAATGGAACTTAGCTTAGTTATTTAACTTGCTTCGTTACTTAAATGTCTTAGTTTTTAGATTTATTGCTTTGGTTGGTTTGTAGTAGTGTTTGTCCCACCGAGTTGTAGTGTGGGTGCCAATCACGATGGTTTAGGTCGTGAAAATATTGGTATCAGAGCCTAGTTTCATTGATCTCGATATACCGAACGAGTCAAATAGAGTCTCAGGAAACGATACGGGAGTGCTTTTACATTTCTTCGAGAGGCTATAGGACTTAAGGAAATCTCCATTTTCTCTCGTCTCCTTCATGCTATTACTTGATTCCAACTGGTATAGTGGAGTCTATTGTGAATGAGGTGGCAAACGACTATGTTCTGGTGAATGGGAACCCTCCTGTATATAATGAAGAGATAGAAGAGGAAATTGAGTTTGAGAATGTTGAGGAGGTTGAAAATGAGGAAGGATGCAAGCTGAAACTACAGAAATCCCTCCCATTGATCTAGTGTTATCTCAACAAATCATGTAATTTTTGAAAGGGTTGTCTGGTCCAGAGATGATTTCACCTACTCAAGTTCCCGCAAATCCTCGTGTTGCTAACACTGTGCCCAAGTCGATTAGGGAGGTATGTAATGATGCTTACTTTCGTCCTTTGTTGGATTCTGTGATGACTTGTAATGATCATGATATGTTTACAATGTTTTTGAAGCTCAGTACCCTTGTATTTCTTAGTTATCAGACAAAGGATGCTTATGTGTTCATATGGGATTGTTAGGAGAGGCTTCATAAATTGGGTATCATTCACGAACATGGGGTTGAATTTGTGTCGTTTAAACTTCAAGGTGAGTTCAATCAATGGTGGAGAAATTATGGAATGCAAAGCATCTACATTACCTCCACTTACTTTGACGCAATTTCATGTCTGTTTTTTGAAAAGTACATGCCTAGGACTTTGAGAGATCGCATGAAGGTTGAGTTTATGACATTAGAACAATGTAGTATGTATGTGACTTCTTATGAAGCCAAGTTCCATGCTTTATCTATATAAGATACATAATTAGTTACCACTGAAGAGAACAGGATCTTCAATGAAGTGTATGTCAAGAAGGTGGAGGGGCTGAAGCGATACGTTCAATCTAAGGAGTTGGCTTATACGGAAAGAATTCTAGAAATTTTCAGGGCTCCTATGCTAGAGGATCCGGTCAATCTACACTTGCGGCCAATCAAATTCTATTCGCCATGCCTTCCTCTACTGGTAACTATTCTGGGACTCCTTTTAATAATTCTACAGCTGAAAAAAGTGTTAGGCACGTGGCAGGCCGCAGACCATCTGGCATCACTAACTTCCGTTAGTTGTGGGGAACTTGGACCCATGATGAGGAACTGCCCACAAGCGCATTCGCTTTAGTCCGCATACACAACCTTCTCGAGCAATTGAACTCGAGAGAAATAGTAATAATGGTAGGGGATATTGTAACACCCCGTAATTTCCATGACCTATAATAGAGCCTTATATGTTGTATAATGATTATTTATACCAAAAATAGTGTAAATAACTTGTTTTATAAGCATTGGAGCCATAGCAATAAAGAAAGGCCTTGACGTCTGAAAACTAGCTAAATTTAGCTAGTTGACGTCCCTATATTTGTTGAAGGTTTCATTGGGTCATATGAAGTAGAAAACTTGTAAATAGACTTTTAATAGGTATAATTTAGTATATAGGGTAAAAACCTAAAGTCACAACACCCCAAGGACCACCGGAAGGGTCCTTGGAAACGGCCCAAACTTGGGCGATCACGATTTTGGTGGCTGTTGCGCGATGCACAACCATCATGGCTAGATTTGAACTTGGCCTCGTGAAGCGGGGTCTACACGAGGCTCACTGCCTCAATCTGGATTTCAAAATAAATTGTAAAATCATTCCCGCGACGCGCAACCACTTCTCAAATTCTTAATAATCGTATTTTATGCATTTTGACTTCGTGAAAAGACCCATTTAGGTGAGGGGTATTTTGGGTTATATAATGGGTGACTATAAAATTTCTTAGTGTCACTTTTAGGTAAATTTTAACACCCAAATAAGTCTCAAATTTTAAAATAAAAAATCACTCTTATCTCTCCCAAATTCTCTCTTCCACCAAAACTCTATTGAAAACCAATAGAATTCCAAGAAGAAGATCAAGCCTTCAAGTTTCCAATAAAATTTTGTGGCTCTATAATCTCTAAGATATGGTTTTCTTCTCTCTTAGGATTAGTTTCCCCAAGAGATCCCTCAAAAAGATGATTTCTAAATCCCCCAAATCTAGGTTTTTCTTCTACACATAAATCTTCTCTGAAAAACGAAATTATAAATAAATTATGACGAATTAAGGTTGTTTAAGTATATATTGATGGTGAATTGATGATTTCCTATGATATTTCACTAGACCCGTGTCTTTCCCCTAATTTCATGAAAATCTTGAATTGATATGGTGAATTGTAAAGATTATGAATATGTAGATGGACTACATTGTTGTTAATTATGTAATTGTTTCTCGAATTTACCTCGTTTATGTAGTTGGTTATGTATTTTTGGCAATGGAAGTATGAAGGTTCTTGGAAGGGACAAATAGGTATGTTATTGGCTCTTCTTAAATTCAATTATGAATTATAAGTTGATTAGAAAGTAATGCTTCTTGGTCTAACGTGTGGTTGTAATGTTGACGCTAAGTATTCCTCATCCTTTACCCTAAAATATTGAATTTGTTATTAATGATGCAAGTATGTTATGGTATGATTATTATATGATCGGATGTAGTTTCTCATGATTAAAATAAAGTATTAAGTGAAAGGTTTACTGACTTATGAGGTGGTGTTTAAAGCGAAAGGATTTTTCACACTTGTGATGATATATAATCTAGATATGATAAGATGTTGACATATGAGTCTAGAAGAGACTAACAAAAATTGTATGATGAAATAATATTATTACTAAAGGAAATAATTCCTTAGCACCTAAAGGTCATGTAAATGAGATGGAGGTCCCACATTAGTAAGTCTGGCTTCCCACATGGGTTTCCTCATGTTAGTAAGTCCAATTTCCAAAGTTATGTGTTTTCTCATGAGATGGAAACCTCCACGTGAATAAGTCCATGTTTTTAGCAATAATCTCCTTGACCCTTAACTATGTGCCCACATAGGACTCTATCTTAGTTGATCCACCTAGATAGCTATGTACGAATGGTTACACCTTAAGCAAGTGTTAAACCTCTCTTCCTGGTGTGGGAGTAGAACACCGAATTCCATTTATCTCACAAAGTCTCATGTTGTTTATTACAATTCATTCCCTAATGTAAATGTAATGAATAAGTATGAATGTTAACTCTCATTAGAGTTTTCTTGAAGGCTACTACAAAGGGTGAGGGAGGGTATGCGACTTCTTGTACTAATTGCACATGTAGGATCCTAACGTATGGTTCTAGTAGTGTTATTTTATAAGTATGATTATGGTTGTGCTTATGTTAATAAGTCATGAGTAAGTATTGATGTGTAAACATGTTATGAAAATATATTGTTAGGATGAAGTGGGTTGCTTAATGTGATATTTATCATTGGATAGGATTATGGAGTTCTATCTTTGACATTTCACAAGTATTGCTTGGGTAATCTACATGTTTGTTAGGTTGTAATTATGTTGAATTAACTTATTATGATTCATATATATATATATGCATGTTGATTTAAATTGATACAAAGCATGGTTTTTTTTTTACTAAATTGTGACTTTTCTCATGCATTATTGATTTTTTATGCATAGGGACCATACTTAGTACATGTGTTTTGTACTAACCCATATTTCTCCCTTTTTCCCAAACATTTTAGGTTTGGGACATAGAGGAGATTCGTGGATTGAAGAAGAAGACTTGGCTCTTTCCTAAGTCAATTAGTGAGTCCTCATGCTTTCCGAGGATAGAACCACTTATCAAGCCTTATTAGTTTTGTCTATGTTTTGAGATAATTATTCCATTCGCATGTTGAGACTTCATTGTAGCCTGTATGGAAATATTGTAATAGACTAGGGTCTATACCCAAATTATTGTTATTCATTCTTTAGATGGTTAAATGTGATACAAACTATTAGACTCTGTTGTTGTTAAATGTTAAGTGAGAGGTCTATGTAAGATTCATAAGCAAGGATTCTATGTAAACCCCATATGTTATATGCGATAATTCTAAGTATACTTCTTTATAAAGAAAAGATTTAATTTTTCAACACTTTTTACCTATAAATGTGATGACGAATGCTAAGAGGCTTGTCTTAGTCCTCTTTGATAAAGACGACGTTGGTAACGATTAGGGTGTACTTTGGGTCGTTACAAACTTGGTGTCAGAGAATTAGGTTAAAGTAAATCTTAGGATTTAAGTCTCACTAAACCACGTCTATGTAGGGTCTTATTCATAATTGTGAAGCGTGGTACGAGTGAGAAACTATGAGATGCTTAGGAACTTTCACTCTCTTGTTATTCCTTAGTCGTGCCTAAGAGTCCTAGCTGTGTTTAGTCCTTTCTTATAATCCTTTTATTATGCTTTTAGGCAATGAATATAATGAGGAACAATGTTCGGAGGACGGAAAAGTAGAATTTGAATGAGACGGTTCCCCCTAAATATCCTCAAAACCCTCAAGTTCCTATTGAAGAAAGGGCTATGTCTAATGTTCATATAAGGTTGGCCATACATATCTTGACTGAAGTGTTGGTTACCCAAGTTTCTAGGGATACAAGGGTGCATGCAAACCATAATGCTAACACCATCACTTCAAGGATTAGGGATTTCGCACGAATGAATCCCCCTACTTTCTTTGGTTCTAAGGTGGAGTAAGACCCACAAAGGTTCATTGATGAAGTGTTCAAAGTTCTTGATGGTATGGGGTTTATTCTCAAGAAAAGGTTGAACTAGCCGCCTAACAACTCAAAGATGTAGCTCAAGTTTTGTATGATCAATATAAACATGAAAGGCCGGTGATAGAAGGTCGGATTAATTGGGGAGCATTCAAACCGGATTTCCTTGATAGGTTTTTTACCTTGGAACTAAGGAAGAGGAAAATGTAAGAATTCATCAAGGGGGTATGAGCGTGAATGAATATAGACTCAAGATCAATCAACCATCGAAGTATGCTCCGACTATAATTGCAGATTCTAGAGCTAAGATGAACAAATTTATCATGGGGATATCTTATCTTCTGGTTAATGAGTGTAGGTCAGCTATGTTGATTCCTAGCATGTACATCTATTGTCTCATGCTTCATGCCGAACAATTTGAGAAGCAAAAGCTTAAGCAAGTTGGTAGGGAGTGGAAAAAGTAAGAACTGGATATTGGAATACTTTCTAGGCTAAGTTTGAGGTACAAGACAAACCAAGGTTCATAAGGAGATTTTCTAACCAAGGCCCTTCTAATGCTCCAAGGGAAAAAAAGATTAAGGTGTCTACTCCCAGGCCTCAAGAAGGGAAAGGTGGTAGATCTTATGTTGAGAAGCCTCTTTATGCAAAATATGATAAGAAATATGATGGTAAGTGCTTAGTTGGAACGGGTAATTGCTATGGTTGTGGCAAGTGTGGTCACATGAAGAGAGATTTCCCTATGATTAAGTCTCAAGAAAGGGAAAATGCTCAACCTCAAGCAAGTTCCCCCAATCCGGATGCTCCTAAGAAGAACTGCTTGTATGCTCTCCAATCCCGAAGTGATCAAGAGAGCTCACCGGACATTGTCACTGATATATTAAAATTATTTTCTGTTGATGTATATGATTTGTTGGATCCATGAGCTACATATCATTTGTGACCCCTCTTGTAGCCATGAATTTTAAAATACTACCTGACATATTAGGCGAACCTTTATCGGTCTACCCCGGTGGGGGATTACGTGGTGGTTAATAGAGTCTATAAAGGTCATTCTATTTCCTTTCCCAATAGAGTTACATTAGTTGACTTGATAGAACTTGATATGCTAGATTTTGATGTCATATTGGGAATGGATTGGTTGCATGCTTGCTTTTCCTCTATTTATTGTAGGACAAGGGTAGTAAAATTTGAATTTCCAAATGGACCTATTTTTGAGTGGAAGGGAGGAAACTCAAATCCTAGGGGTAAGATCATTTCATGACAAAAAGCTTGTAAATTGATTGAAAAGGGTTGTCTCTACCACATAGTAAGAGTTAGGAATCTTTAATTCAAGGTCCCTCCTTTAGAGTCGGTATCCGTAGTAAGGAAATTTTTGGAGGTCTTTCCCGATGACCTTCTCGGAATTCCACTCGAACGGGAGATTGAATTTGGCATAGATCTATTGCCGAATACACAACCTATTTGAATCCCACCTTATTGGATGGCCCCAGCTGAGTTGAATGAACTAAAGGCTAAACTCAAGAATTTACTATATAAGGGTTTTAATCAACCAAGCATATCTCCATGGGGTTCCTCGATATTGTTTGTGAATAAGAAGGATGAATGTGTATCGATTATCGTCAATTGAACAAAGTCACTATAAATAATAAGTACCCGCTCCCTCGGATTGATGACTTATTTGATAAACTCTAAGGAGCGAGTTACTTTTCAAAGATTGACTTGAGGTCGGGTCATCATCAACTTAGAGTGAGGAAGGTTAATATTCTGAAAATGCCATTACGTCACTTTGAAATCCTAGTGATGTCGTTTGATCTAAGAAATTCCCCGGCGGCATTCATGGACCTTATGAATGGATTTTTTAGAAAGTATCTTGATTTTTTGGTGATTGTCTTCATTGATGATATTTTGATATACAGTAATAGTGAGAATGATCATATGAGACATTTAGGATAGTTTTGCAAGTTCTCGAGGATAACCAACTTTTTGCTAAGATTAGAAGGTGTGAGTTTTGTTTAAGATCCATTGCATTTCTTGGTCACATTGTCTCAAGTGAAGAGGTAGAGATTGATCCAAGGAAGACTGAAGTTGTCAAGAGTTATCCTAGACCTTTGAATCCTAGAAACATCCAAAGTTTTCTAGGGTTTTCCGATTATTTTATGAGGTTTTTTTGAGGGATTTTCATGTATCACATCTCCACTAAAGGCCATAACCCAAAAGATGTCCAAGTTTGAAGTGTTGGAATCCTTTGAAAAAATTTTCCAATTACTGAAGGATATACTCCCCTCAGCTCTGGTATTGACCTTATCGGAGGGTAATGAAGGGTTTGTGATTTATTGTGATGCCTCCCTAGTGGGCATAGGGTGTGTGCTTATGCAACATGGCAAAGTAATATTGTATGCCTGTAGGAAATTTAAGACTCATGAGGAGAATTATCAAACTCTTGACCTTGAACTTGCGGCCATGGGTTTTGTATTGAAAATTTGGAAACAATATCTCTATGGGGTACATGTTAATGTGTTCACTAATCACAAAAGTCTTTAATACATATTCACTCAAAAGGACTTGAATCTAAGATAAAGAATATGGTTCGAACTTTTAAAGGATTATCCCATGAGTGTCCTTTACCATCCCGGGAAAGCCAATGTGGTAGCGGATGCACTAAGCCGAGTGTCCATGGGTAGTGTGGCTTATATGGGTGATGATAAAAAAGAGTTGGTAAAAGAGGTTCATAGATTGTCCCGGTTAGGTATCTGATTAGAAGAATCTTCAAAGGGTTGGTCCATCATAACTCCAAGTTATCTCTAGTGGTTGATGTGAAGTCTAAGCAACATCTTGATCCTCTATTGATTGGGTTGAAAGAATCCGTCCTTAACATAATTAATGAATATTTATCCCAAGGGGAGGATGGGGCACTTAGGTACCAAGGAAGATTATGTGTACCGGATGTGGATGGTCTAAGGGAGAAAATCATGGATAAGTCTCACGGCTCTCTATACTCTATCCATCTGGGGCCCACCAAGATGTACTGTGACTTGCGTGATATCTATTGGTATAATGGAACGAAAAGAGAGGTAGTGAGTTCGTCTCAAGGTACCCAAATTGTCAACACGTCAAAGACGAGCATCAAGTCCCCAATGGTCTAACCCAAGGTATTTATATCCCCACATGAAAATGGGAAGATGTCAACATGGACTTCGTGGTAGGTTTGCCTTGAAAGTTTAGACAACATTACTCCATTTGGGTAATAGTAGATAGGTTGACTAAGTCAGTCCACTTTCTTCCTGTAAAAGTTTCTTACTCGGCGGAGGAGTATGCTAAATTGTTTGTTAAGGATATTGTGAAGTTACATGGGACCCCCTTATCGATCATTTCAAATAGAGGATCTTAATTCACTTAACATTTTTGGAGATCTTCCCAAAGTGGTCTTGGTACTCAAGTCAATCTTAGCACCTCTTTCCACACCCAAACGGATGGACAAGCGAAGCGAACCATCCAACCTCTTGAAGACATGTTGAGGGCTTGTGTGATTGAATTCAAAGGGAATTAGGATGATCACCTTCCATTTATTGAATTCTCCTACAACAATACCTACCATGCGAGTATTGGTATGGCACCTTTTGAAGAACTTTATGGTAGAAGGTTTCATTATCCAATTTCATGGTTTGAAGTGGGTGAGTTTGCTCTTCTTGGTCCGAAAATAGTGTATGATGCCACGGAGAAGGTTCAACAGATAAGAGATAAGTAGAAGAACACTTACAGTTGGCAAAAATTCTAAGACGACAATAGAAAGAGGGACCTTGAATTCAAAGTAGGAGATTGGGTCTATTTGAAAATTTCACCCATGAAAGGGATGATGAGTTTTGGAAAGAAGTTATGTGGGGCCTTATACGATTTTGAAAAGTGTAGGGGAAGTGGAATATGAATTTGAGTTGACAATCGAATTGACCTCGATTCATTCGGTCTTCAAAGTGTCTATGCTCAAGAAGTGTGTAGGTGATCCGGTATTGATTCTCCCTCTAGAAGGTTTAGGGGTAAGAGATGGAATAAGAGTTAGAGTAGCCAATCAAATTGACCTCGGTACATCTGGCGTTCAATGTGTCTATGCTCAAGAAGTGTATAGGTGATCCGGTGTCAATTCTCCCTCTAGAAGGTTAAGGGGTAAGAGAGGACCTTTCTTATTAAGAGGTCTCGGTTGAAATTTTGGATCGCCAAGTTAAGAGATTGAAGAACAAGGAGGTTGCCTCCGTGAAAGCCCTATGGGGGAACCACCTTGTTGAGGTGCAACATGTAAAGCGAGGCCGACACGAAGACCCATTACCCTCATCTCTTTCCCCCTACTCCTATCCAAATATATGGTTAGTACATTTATCTTAAATGATTTATATGAATAATGTTGAACTTATCATGTTTATCTAGAATGTGCATAATCTTTGTAGAAATTCATGCCTAAATGTAGTATTTGTGAAATATGACTCTCATGATTTACTTGAACTTAAATATGTTGTGTGATATATTGCTTTCATGAGAAGTGTTTTGGGCATTTTTTGGTATGTATTGACAGGAAATTAGCATGTTACCTGTTTGAAATTGTTCACGTTGAGATCATGTTGAAATGGAGAAGGTAGTTCCTCCCTATGTGATGTAAATGATGATGTAAATGATGAGCTATTATGTATCATGAATTGTGGATTAAGTTCCTATTCTTTAGTGATATGTTTATGTGTTGGAAGGAGTTAAGAACTCCTCCTATGAGTTGTGACTCATTATGATATTGTTGGTTTAATGGTTGCTAGTCTTGAGTCCACTCCTTTTTCCAAATAGAACGTTTAAGGTGTCATTCAGGGACGAATGTTCCGGGGGAGGGGGGGATATTGTAACACCCCGTGATTTCCATGACCTATATTAGAGCCTTACATATTTTATAATTATGATTTTACTCCTAAAATATTGTAAATAACTTGTTTAAGAAATATTGGAACCATAGCATTAAAGAAAGGCCTTGAGGTCCAAATACTAGCTAAATTGAACTAGTTGGCGTCCCTATGTTTGGTGAAGGTTTTGGAGCGTCATATGAAGTCCAAAACTTGTATAAATACTTTGTATAGATAGAATGTACTATATAGGGTTAAAACGTATAGTCACGACACCCCAAAGACCACCGGAAGGGTCCTTGGAGAGGACCCAAACTTGGGCGAGCAGCAGGATTTTTGTGGCTGTTGCACGATGCGCTGCCATCACTGGGAGATTTAAACTTGGTGTTGAAATGCGGGTCTATGCGATGCTCGCTTATTCAACCCAGATTTCAAAGTTTAATCGTGAAATCAACCCCATGACGTGCAGCCACTTCTCACATTCATAAAAGTTGTATTTTAAGCATTTTTACTTCATAAAAAGACCCATTAAAGTGAGGGGTCTGTTGGATAATTTAATGGGTGACTATATAAGGTCTTAGGGTAAGTTTTAGGTCACTTTAACACCCAAATAATGTCTCAAATGTTTAAATAAAAAATCATTCTCATCACTCCCAAATTCTATTTACCTCCAAAACTCCATTGAAGATCAATAGAGCTCCAAAAAGAAAAGATCAAGCCTTCAGGTTTCCAACCCAATTTCGTGGATTTATCATATCTAAGGTATGTTTTCTTTCACACTTGGGGTTGCTTTTCTAAACATGTCCCTCCAAAGATGATTTATTAATCCCCCAAATCTAGGTTTTTCTTCTACACATGGGTCATCTGTAAAAAACGAAATTAGGATCAATTGTAATGAATTAAGGTTGTTTAAGTATATATTGATGGTTAATTGTTGATTTCCTATTATAATTCCCTAGACCCATGTCTTTCCCCTAATTTCATGAAAAAACTGGAATTGATATCGTGAATTATGAAGATTATGAATACGTAGATAGACACATTATTGTTAATTATAAAATAGCTTCTTGAATTTACCTTGTTTATGTAATTGGTTATGTATTCTTGGTAATGGAAGTGTGAAGGTTCTGGGAAGAGACAAAGAGGTACGTTGATTGGTTCATCTTGGATTCAATTATGAATTATGAGTTGTTTCGATGCTAATGCTTCTAGGTCTAAGGTGTAGTTGTGATGTTGATGCTAAGTATTCCTCATCCTATACCCTAGACTATTGAATTGGTTATGAAATATGCAAGTTTGTTATGGTATGATTATGATATGATTGAAAGTAGTTTCCCATGATTAAAATATAGTATTAAGTGAAACTTTTACTCACATATGAGGTGGTGTCAAAAGTGAAAGGATTGTTCTCAATTGTGATGACATATGAGCTAGATATGATAAAATGTTTACATAGGGGTATAGAAGAGACTAATGTGAACTTGTATGATGAAATAATATGTTACTAAAATGAATAATTCTATAGCACTGAAAGGGCATGTAAATGAGATGGTGGTCCCACGTTAGTAAGTCAGGATTCCCAAGTTATGTGTTGTCTAATGAGATGGAAGCCTCCACGTTAGTAATGTCACCACTCGAAAGTACCCCCTAGAAGTTAGGGCGAACCCTCTTTTCATGACCGGGCGTACTTGACCATTTCGGGTCTTGTAAAAGCCCTTATACCATCGTTCATTACATAAAACATGAAAAGTAGTGCGGAATTAAAAATATTCAAGAACATTCAATCAAAACTAGTCTTTCATAAATAATTAGAGAATCTCATCGTCACAAGCCAAACTTAAGACACGACATAATATCTTAGGGATACGGTCCTTTACATTAAAGTAAAATACATAACAAGTCTTTAAATAAGAAACTAAGAAAAGGACTATGCCCTCGAATATATAAGGACGTACTTTTCCTTGAGTGGAAGTTTCCCAAGTTCTTTCTTCTAGCCTTCAACCTTCAAAATGCTTCCAACCTATACTTATAGTATAGAAAATTTTTGGGTTAGTACAAATAATGTACTAAATATGGCATATGCAAAAACATACGAAAAGAGACATTTTTGTAAAATAACATTTCATGCAAATTAAGTAAAACATTAATGAATTTAGAAACAAATCGACATGAGAACCATCATTTAATACTTAAAGAATGACTCACATAATTTTAAATAAAAGGGGGCATTTACAGTGAACTTACAAAATTCCGACAATGAGCTCAAATTTGACATCACAGTGAAATATTTTGAACCTTAACAATAAATCGTTTAAAGCATTCACAATCAATTATCCTATTCTAAATGAGTGAACATCCAAGGACAAGTGAAGAGAAACTGAACTCATTTTGTAGGACTTTTCCTACCTCAAGATTATCCAAAGACTCAGTAAGCTAAGACATGAAGAAATTATGCATATGCCTCCTTCAATGCACGCCAAAACAATCCTTAAGACTACCCCTTTCGGCTTACTCATATCGGGAGAACAAGCCCCTCACTCAATGTCAAGACATTAAATGGACATCAGACAACTCACCAAACTCTTCCCTTTCGGAATGCCTACTTAGTGCAATGAGTAGATAGAATCCCACACCACCACCTACCCTAAGTAGCACATTCTTTTAAAAGATTTGGCACCAAGACTTCCCTTTCGAAAGGTCCTACCTAGTGCTATGATTAGATAGCGTCCCATACCACCACCTACCCAAAGTAGCACATTCTTTTAGAAGACTTAGTTCAATCAATTCTTTTTTGGAGGGTTAGCTTAACCGACATAGACCGTGAGAGCTAGAAATGGAATCCCCACATTAACCTCTATCACATGAGGGATCCTCACTTGCCTAGAGTAAGGTCATACTTTTTAGATTTTACATGGATTTCCCAATAGCTACACCCATGTGGGAGCATAGTTAAGGGATAAGGAGATTTCTACTAAGTAACTCATTCTCATCTAACGAGGAGTACTCATCTCAAGAGGTACATTGGAATACAACATGTCAACTCACGAAGTGTAACCCCCTCTTCTTCATATCCTCCTTGTGCTAGATATAACCCCCAAGGATTCAAAACACTTCAAATTATAGGTTAAGGATAGCTAGTGAACACCACATCTCAACTCCCGAAGGGCATTCATCCTCCAAACTATCTTAGAAAGCTCTTAGGATGTAGTGAGGTTTCAACTAAGCACTTCATCTAAACTAACGAAGAGTGTTAACCTCAAAACTACTCTATTTACTAAATTTAACTTCATACATTCATTTAAGTGGGTGGGTGTACTTGTGAGCACATCGTACATTTAAGAACCATTTCATTTACATTAGCTTCTATACATGATTTAGACCTACATTCATCAATTCATACACTTGACATGCTTCACAAAGTCATATACATTATTTAGGCATGATCTATGTCAAACATGCTATTCAACTTCACACAACACAAGACAAAGCTTGTATTCAATATCACTTAATTTCATATACTTGGAATTCAAAAAAACACTCACAAAACATACTAATTAATATCAAGTTCATCAAATAAACACCTCCACCAAGAAGGTGCACCATACCACTCAAGAGCAATTTATAATAAGAACTATACAATATAGGCAACTCCCTATTTAACCAAGCCATCATCCTCTATAATCAGTTTCTCAATATTTCATCATAATAAGGCCCTTAGGGCAGTATCTCAATAAAAATATAAACATAAGAAAACCAAACTTCATACCTTACCCAAACCATGCTCATTTAACCCATTTCTTAAACTAGAAGTTTGAAATTTGCATATACATGAGTTCATTTGGTTCGTAACATTAAAATGATCAATTCATACTATAATAAACACATATAATCCATTATAACACTTTTACAATAAGACCCATGCTTAACATAAAAAATAGAAGGAAATAGAGTTTGAATACCCTTTCTGAAATCTTTTGGAAATGACTCCTTGAATGGAAGAGTGTTAAAGGATGGATACCATACCTCAAATTAATCAATATTGTATCATAATAAGGCACTTAGGGAAGTATCTACACTAAAATAACAACATAAGAAAACCAAAGTTCATACCGTACCCAAACCATGCTCATTCAACCCATTTCTTAAAGTAAAAGTTTGAAATATTCATATACATGAGTTCATTAGGTTATTAACATTAAAATAATCAATTCATACTATATTAAACACATTTAAACCATTAGAAAACTTTTACAAGAATACCCATGCTTAAAATAATAGATAGAAGGAAATCAAGTTAGAAAACCCTTTTAGAAATATTTTGGAAATGACTACTTGAATGGAAGAGGGTTCAAGGATGGATACCATACCTAAAAGATAAGGAAACCCACTAATCTTTGATGAAGAACACGTCCAAACCATCCCCTTCTTGCCCTCCTTGAGTCTTAGCTCCAATGATTACTTTGAGAGAGTTTTCTTTTGAAAGAGAGTTTAAATATTTGAAGTGAGGGGTCTTGTCTAGATCTAGGGCTTAAAACTGACTTAATATAACTTAAACACTAAAAATATTGACCTAGGTTTATAAAATACTTGGGGTGAATTTACACAAAACACCCCAAATTTGAAACAAGCTTTAGTAGCTTTTGAAGGAACCAATCGACGACCGAAGCTACTGGGCATCGATGGGTCGGCGGCCCGTCCTGCTCGGCGGCCATAGCTTCAGAGACTGCACCATTGTGGGCTATACCTACCACTATTTATGTTACTACGACCCCCAGTTGACGGGGCGTCGATGGGTCTACGCCCAGTAGACTGCCTCGTCGATGGAGTAGTGTTTTTGGCAGTTTTGTCCAAGCCTTTGTCCCTCCAACTAGGGGCCCTTGTGGGTCCTAGGGGTGTCGTACCCGGACGTTAAACCCTTAAAATAAGTTTTCTAGGTCTTAGGAATATCACACGTGAATTTTCATTTAAATGAACACATAAAACTCACTCAAACACATCAAGACACACAAGCGCTATCTAACGCACGCCTTCCGAACGTCATGGACGTTCTTAGACGTTTGACCTTTAAAATTAACAAAAATTCACACACTGCCTAAGCACACTAAATTAATTCATTTTAAATTTAAATTCACTCAATAAACATTCACGAAGCTCTAGATCACCTTAGTTCGTTTTGGGGCATTATAAGTAAGTCAAGGTTTCTAGCAACAATCTCCTTTACCCTGAACTATGTTCCCACATAGGAATCTAGCTTAGTGTATCCACCTATATATCTATGTACGCATGGTTACACCTTAGGCAAGTATTAATGCTCTCTTTTCGGTGTTGGAGAAGAACATCGAATTCCATGTAGCTCACATGGTCTCATGTTGGTTATTGCACTTCTTTCCCTAATGTAAATGTAATGAATATGTATGAATGTGAACTCTCATTAAAGTTTTCTTGAAGTCTACTACATAGGGTGAGGGAGGGTATGGGACTTCTCGTACTAATTGCACATTTAGGATCCTAACGTATGGATCTAGTAGTGTTATTTTATAAGTATGATTATGATTGTGCTTATGTTAATAAGTCATGAGTAAGTATTGATGTATAAGCATGTTATAAAAATATATTGTAAGTATGAAGTGGGTTTCTTAATGTGATACTAAGCCTTGGATAGGATTATGGAGTTCTATTTTTGACATTTCACAAGTATTTCTTGGGTAATCTACATGTTGGTTGGGTTGTTATTATGTTGAATTGACTTATTATGCTTTATATATATGAATGTTGATTTAAATTGATACAAAGCATGGTTTTGAATAAATTGTGACTTTTCTCATGCATTAATAATTTTTATGCATAGGGACCATACTTAGTATATGTGTTTTGTACTAACCCATATTTCTCCCTTTTGCCCAAATATTTTAGTTTTTGATCATTGAAGAGATTTGTGGTCATTGATGAAGAAGACTTGGCTCTTTCCTAAGTCAATTGGTGTGTTCTCATGAATTTCGAGGATAGAACCACTTATCAAACCTTATTAGTTTTGTCTGTGTTTTGAGACAATTATTCCATTTTCATGTTGAGAGTTTATTGTAGCATGTATGGGCATATTGTAATAGACTAAGGGCTATGCCCAAAATATTTTCCTTAGATGGTTAAATGTGAGACAAACTATTAAACTTTGTTTTTGTTAAATGTTAAGTAAGAAGCCTATGTAAGCTTCATAAGTGAGGGGTCTATGTAAAGCCCATATGTTTTATGCGAGAATTCACAGTATACTTCGTTTTATTGAAAAATTTTAATTTTTCCGCACTTTATACCTATGATATGTGATGAAAAATACTAAGAGTCTTCTCTTAGTCCTCATTCACGACGACAACTCTAACGACTAGGGTGTACTTTGGGTGACTACAAACATCCACATGTAGGATGAGGAGGAAATAAGAGAGGTAGAGGAAACGGTAACTGAGGTAAAGGTAATGCACAACCAGGTAGGAAAGTGGATCATATGAGAGAAATTAATGTTATGCCTTTCCATGAAAGAACAAGGTAGAGGCGTCCGATGCGGTGATCACATGTACTATTCTTGTTTTTGGATGAATGGATAATGTATTATTTGATCCGGGTTCCACCTGTTCTTATGTTTCTGTGAGATTCACCTTTGAAATATGGGCGTAGTGAGTTAAGAGTATGTTGTGAAAGATGGAAATTGGAATTTCCTAGGAACTCACTGTCTCGCTTCGTGCAGCTGCAGTGGGATTCGTTCACTGTAGCGGGAGGGCTACCATTGTAGCGGACGGGGCGGAGATTGATTTGTAGGATTTTTTGGATTTCTCAAGATGGAGCTCATTAGTTCAACAAGTGTCGCTGCAGCGACAATGCTACATCGTGATGGGTGATGTTGTAGCAGGATGACGGGGTTTTGAAATCGTAAATAAAACCCTTAGACAACCTTATTTTATATTTTTCAACTTTTGGGGTTAAGAGACAACCTTTAGGATATTCCAACTCAATTTACACCATTCTTGAAGCTAGAGGTAAGCATTTCACTCCCTGAATTCGTTTTTTGATCCGTAGAACGTTCTAGAATGGATCAATATTTCTTAGGAAGAATCCTATGGTGGAGTTGACCCTAAATTGACTAGTTATGGTCATGAGTTTGAACTAGGGTTCATAGTTTGTTAGTATTGAGGGAATTTAGTGTTTTTTTGTTAATTCATGTACATAAATTGTTGTTTATAGACCATGAACAATCGGAACAAATCCGGAAATGGAAGGATCAAGTTATCTAGGGTTTCAAGGTTTTTTCGAGGTATGTTGTAAAACCTCAAAAATTAAGGTGCTTAGAGAATCAAAAATGTCTAAAAGGTTTAAAATATGTTCATTAAGTGTTTTATAGTATGTATACTTGATTTGATGTCATTTGGAGATCAAACGTCCAAGAATGTCAGAGACGTTCGAAAGTTGGTCTTTCGATGTGCTAGTGTGTCCTTGTTTGTTTTCCTTGTCTTTATGTGTTGTTTGAAGTTGAAAATCAGTAGGTGTGACCCTAGAATCCTAATAGACATGTTAAGGGTCGCCACCAAGGAGGACCTAAACGTTGGACAAAGAGGATGCCCAAGGCAGCGTGCAGCAGCTAGATTTGGGGCTGCCCTCACGTCGTGCACCTGGAACTGAATGTGACTGGGAGACGTTCACCCAACACGCACCCTACTGCCTCGATAATTAATTGGGGAAGAATCAGAGGCTGCCTCTGCGATGCGCAACCACTTCCCCAATCCGGTTGCGTTGTTTTAAAGTCAATTATGACATGTCTAAAAGTACCAACAAGTACAGGGGTGTTTTGGTAACTTAGGGAGACAGTTATAAACTGATTTTAGGACCTTTTTAACCCCACCGAATAAGAAAATCAAAATCTCAAATCTCTTTTCTCTTTTAGCTTCTCTCAAACCTCAATTGGAGGGAAAAATAAAGTTAAAGATAGAGGTTGGATTTTCATGGTTTTTTCTTCAAATTTTTATGGCCTTCTCATGTAGAAAGGTATGGTCATCCTTTATTTCTAAATAACCTTTCTTTTTGAGAGTTCCTTTCAAAGTTTTCAAAGAGAATTCATGATCAATCTTCCTATCTTTCAATCTAGCCATGGGTTCTTTCTCAAAACATTTTCAAATTCTTTATCATGATGAATTTATGTGAATTATTTTTTTTAAGGTGAATTTCAATCCAATTGCATGATGAACCCATGCTCCCTTACAACTCTCGATTTGGTCTATATGTGGGCTTTGTGATCTTGACCTCATGCAAATCGAATTGTGATTAAATTATGTTAAAATTCTGTTATTTACTGCCTATTATGTGTAGTCATTACGAATTATGTGAAATTGATCCATGTGGATCAAGGTATGAAGTTTTGAATGATAATAGCCTATGTTCTTCTATTTCTATGTATTTCTAATGTAGTATCTTGTGATATTGATGCTAGATGATTGTTATGAGTTTCAATTGTGATAAATTGACTTAGCTAATGCCTATTAGATAAATTGATTATTAATTAGATTTAATGGATCCAATATGGATAAAGTTTTGAAGATTAAGTAGTATTGACTTATGTTCTTCTAACTACTGTTGATTGTTAATATAGAATACTTCTATGGTCTCGATTCTAGGGCTATTGAAGAATGATTTTGTTTAGGCTATAAGGTCTTTAGCTACCTCCCTACATGTTTTTTTTAATGAATTGTGATTGATAATAAAATAAAGGGAAATTGGTAAGATATTTATGTCTTCTCTACTTACTAGTGAATGGCTGATGTAGTGAACTTGCTAGTAGCGTGATCCTGTAGTGGCTCATTCATGATTTTGTTTATGTTAAAGTACATTTAGATAATTCCCTATACTTTAATTATTTATGAAAAAACAGTATTGATCAATTATGATAAACGGTTGAGGAATATTTAAGAGTGCCTACTTTCTTCATTTTTCAATATTATTAATAATAGAATCGACCTTCGGTGGCATTGTGTGGTATGGTCCACTTATGGTGGAGGTGTTTACTGTATTGTATATATATATATATATATATTTGTTGACCATGTCCTTAAAGTATATTTTATGTTATATGAGTTTATGGCTATGATGATCACACTATGTGAAGCCTATGCCTAGTTTTTATTCTAGCCATGATCTAGGTTGTGTGGCTAAGGTTACAAGCATGTGGATGACTATGTTAGGGTTGTGTCTAGGTGATTCATTTATGATGTAATAATAATCCCTTGCCTGTGTACACCCTATATGAATGTGTTAATAGCTAGGGTCAGTAGTCTTGAATGTAATGTGAAGATTGTCTTTTCTCCTATGCTATTATGATTTGTATGATCGATTCTTGGTTGTGCATTACGGTCCTAAGAGGGTGGCTGCCTCAGTGTGTTGTTGATAGCCATTATGTGATCATGTTGACCAATATGCACACACACAAATTTCATATATGCTTATGAGTAGTATAGGTTCATGGTGTCTAATAAAAAGGGTATTCTCATATGAACTTGTGTCTACTACTATGCATGAAGGTATATGTCTATAAAGCATGTTTTGCATATCTTAACTAGGATGACTTGATAGGTGTACTAATATGGATAAGGGTATGAGACCTTCTCTAGGTGCATTACACGCGTGTGCCTTGATAGGATAGTTCCAGGGTTTGGTTTCTATGTACATGAATATGAATGAATGAATATGTTATTAATGTGCATAGTGTCTAAATGTTTTCATATGAAAGCGTTACTCATATTGTTACACCTATGCACTTATGCACTAATGAAGTGAAGTATGACCATGTGTTGTCTAAAGGATTTATGTGAAGGTTTGCTCACATGTATGTACACATGTATGATGATCTTGTCAATGGAGGGGCCTTGAAAGGTGTGTTCAAGTGTATCCTAAACTAGATGGTGCTTTGCATATGTTATGTCCATGTGAAAGGTCTTGTCACATGATTTAGGTTGATGAACTCTCATCTATGACCTATAAACTAAGCGTATGAGCGGTTAACTCTCCTAAGCCTATTTTTTATTGAGTAATGTTAATAAAGGCTTTTCAATAAAGGGAAATTAATTTAGCACCGAGTGAAATTGAAGATGAGAGGTATCCCTTCCTAATGTCAGAATGTAGGTTCACCAAAAGTCCTCACGAGGTGGTTAGCCTCGTAGCCCAAATGAGCGTTGAGTGATGTTTCCATATATACCTCCAAGTTCCATAACTATGTTTGCCCCATAGGATCTAGCAAGTGAGAGCACTTAGTATTATACCATGTGTTAATGTTCAATCTTGGCTAGGTAAGAGCACCTTCCCTTGGTGTAAGGCTTTATAACACCAAATTCCATGTTTAGCGCCCTTGGTCTTAGTGTCGCTTTAGGATATAGTATCCCTAAAGTAAATTAAAATGGAAGTAAAGTAAGAACCCTAACTAGGATAACATAAGGGAAGGTTCTTAGTGTAGGTGGGGGTATGTGACTTCACCTATCCATTGCACAAGTAGCTCTTTAAAGGAGTTCTAGGAAGGTGATCTAATGTATATGATTATGTTTATGTTCCTTATGCATGACATTGTAGTATTGTCTACTTGTTGTGATAATATGCATTGCATGAGTCTATATGATGTGTCATACCTTATATGCATAGTATGGGTCTTACTGACTATATGATAAGATCTTGCTTGACATGAAGAAGATTGTATATGCTTATCTTGTTGATATATGAAGTGCATGTTAAGGCTTGTAGTCTCCTTGTAGGTTTACTTAGTATGTCTGAAGTTATGGGACTTCAAATGTACATTACACTAATATGCTTAGATGGGGATAATGAGTAGTGTCTTGTGATGTATATATGATATGAAGTACAAATATGCTTTCGTTGACTATTTCCTATTATAATGTTATTGATAGTGTTGGCTTGCATGTAGTCTTGAAGTGAGTCCTATATGTGGTTCATGGAATATTTTGGTTCATATGTGAAGTAGGTGTCTTAGGTTATGCTATGTTCCTATGAATGCGTATGTTTAACTAAATGAAGGTTATGTGAATGTTCACCTTGGTGACCTTAAGGTGATGCTTGAGTGTGACTAGTGAAATGGACACTATTCATGCATTGCACCAAGTGTTACTATAGGGTTAATTGGGGGTTAAAGACTTAAGGTAAAAGATAAGATAATACTATGAATATGATAAATGTACCTTAAATGAATAATGTGGCTTTATATAATGTTAATAATAATGTTCATGCTTATGTGAAGTGTTTGAGCTATGTTGTGCTTATCATATTAAAGTACATATGAGCTTTTACAAAAAGAAATGATCCATGGTTTTCAAAGTAAATGTTCCTTTTAAATGCATGTTTTTTCATGGTTTCCATACTTTGTGCATTCTTGAACTAACACCATTCTTCTTAATCTTTTAATAAAAAGTGTAGGTGGTGGTGACTAGAGAATGTTTCTTCAAGTGAAGGGCTTGGATTGCTTCCCCAAGTTCAAGGAAAAAAAGATCCTTATGTTTCAAGGATTTCATATATTATGTTCCATTCAAAGTATATGTAATAGCTTAGACATTATGTTATAAAGATAAGGGTTGTGTCCCTGTTTTATTCTATGATTTTGAATCTAAGATGACAAAAGTGATTTAGAGTCAAAATATGTATTATGACTTATATTTTATATATATAAAGTGATGTTTCTAGCATATGATGTGCTATGAAAAGTTCTAAATTTTCTGCTAAATTTACTATCACAATGCGATGAATAATAACTGTGAGCTTGTATAATACCTCCGAGAGGTCAAGTAAACCATGTTACTTGTAGGGGGTGCTCCCCGGTCGTGACATAGGTGATGGTCGTGATTCTATGATTGTGTGATATACAGTTGCTTCGATTTATTGTGATACTTATATATTTATGCATGTTGCAATATTGATCATAGATGTTGAAATAAGATATATGAATATTAATACCATTAAATCATGACTTGAATGGGTGATATTGATGTATAAGTGTGATGTGTGGTTGGGACTGGCTTCCACGTTCTGGCACACTAACTTGGATCGAATTTCCATTTTTCAAAATTGACTTTGGGTTCAAAGAGAGGAGCAACTATGAGATGTAGCATGTGAATTGTGATTTCTATTCTTATGATAGTATTTAGTATGTTGATATTTATGCATGTGATATAATGTTGTAATTGTTTGTTCATGTTAAACTAGTGGGATAGCTGTGAGATCCTACCATAACACAGTGGTTGTGTATACTTGCTCTTATTGTTGTTGAGTAAAGGGCTTCTTCAAGTGACTGTTAACATACCTCGCTTAGGAGATCGATGATTGCTTCAAGTTCAAGTGTGAGACACATAGGTCGAGCTGCCATGGAATTCTCTTTAGTCCATGTCCACATTTTTCGGACCTAGACATTGTTTTAGTTAGTTAGATAGTTCACTAGGAATTATTGTTAGATTTGTTTCTTGTTTCTAGTTTTGGTACTTTAACTTTCAGATTCTAGGTTTATCTTCCGCATTGTTAGTTAGTTATTAGATCTTTAATTAGTAATGGAAATTATCTTAAATATTTAACTTGTTTCCGTAACTTAAATGCCTTAGTTTTTCGATTTATTTCATTGCTTGGATGCTAGTAGTGGTTCTCCCACCGAGTTTTTGTGTGGGTGTCAATCACGACAGTCTGGGTCATGACAGGAATATCCCATATCTTCATTGCATCTTTAACCTTTTCTTGACAAATGAGACAACGCACGCACAAGCAAGCTCGTCGTCTCATCATATCACCAAACATCTCCGAAGCATAAGAGAACAGTTGAGTGAACTTGAGACTATACTCATGCACACTTATGGATTCCTACTCCAAGTTAAGGGGTTCTCTTACCTTTGCCTCTCTTAGATCACGAGGAAATAAAAACCCCAAGAAGACCACTTCAAACACAACCCAAATCTCAATTGGTTCACCGTTTAATCTACTCTTCTTCCATTGTTCATACTAGACTCGAGCAACACCCTTTAGTTGGTATGAAGCTAGTATCACGCATAAAATATATACAACATGCATCACCTCAAACTCTTTATGCAACTCTTCAACATTGATTTCCGGATCCATCATGACACTTGGTTTTGTGAAATCTGGAGGATTGTTCCTCAAGAACTCATGGATCCTAGATGTCTTAGCCACATACTTTGATTTTCTCTTTTATGTCTTGATTGGTTGGTCAAGACTTGAGTCAACATCCGTACAACATTCTCGAACTAATAATTAGTGACCTCTACATCTGGTTGCACTTCTTGTTTGTTGGAGACCCCTTGATCCTGAGGATCTACATTCTTCCAAGGAGGATGACCTCAGATATTTTTCTTTGAGGCATGATCTGAAAAGATATGCGCAATAAAAAATTAGTAATACACTTTTATAGAGGTTAACTCTATCATATGAAAATAGTATGAAAGAAGTGAGATTGTTCCTCAATCTCGCAACCTAATAACTATAGATGTGGTGAGCTTCACACTGATAATTAAGACTCTACAGACACAGCTTCATAGACATCTAAAACTCTTGAACTATGTGCTCTTATACCAAGTTTGTCATGCTCCGAGCCTACACCCTGGACACGATTGGCACTGGAGAACCATTATTGAAATACAAGGGAACCCTTGGCCTGACTCAATACTTAGTGGAAGATTTACTCATAAATATAAGAACCCAAAGTAACTCAATTCCCTTCTTGTACTAGAAACCACACTCCATAAATTCAGATTGCGTGGTTTAAAGAGTTGTGCAAGTTTTTGTGTTACATTTTCATGAAATAGCACCACCATTAAGTAAGAAATCATAACATGTGGTTGATTTTCAATCACACTGTTAACCAGTCCAATAAGCTTATGTATAAACTCTTATGAATTAATTATGTCAACTATAACATAGTGACTGATGTGTAGTTTCCTTTAGATATAATCATATTCTATTTGTTAGTTTCCAAGGATCTCTCTCAGGCTTTGATTTATACTTGCTTACCAGACTTACGACATAGAAAAATCTTGGGTTAGTAGACATCATAGTATACATCAAACTCCTGATAACACTATAACATAGAACTTGGGACATATCTCTTTTTATTTATTAGTCTTTGGACACATTTCGTAAGCTTCAGGTTTCACCCCTTGAATACAGAAGTATCCACAAATTTGTAACTATTCATTGGAAAGTGTTCCAATATTTTCTTTATATAACTTTCTTGAGATAAACTCAAAATATTCTTGGAATGGTGTCTTTGGATCTTAACACCTAATATATAGTCTACTTAACCTATATCTTTCATATCAAATGATTTTGAAAACCATGACGTTAAATATTTCAGATGACACTCAAATAACTCTCAAAACCAATTAAAATAGTGAGAGATCATAGTCCATAAAAAACAAAGGAAGATTCTGGGTCGAATCCCATAGTGAATGGTATATAAAGCTTGTTCATCATTGAAAAAATCAATTTAAGAAACAAATCTAGTATCCTCCCATCTTTATAGTCGTTGTTTTAGTATTACTCTTTCATATAATTGTAATATCCGCATACCTCATTATGAAATTGAAATTCTTGAAGTTTCCAATATAGTCTGCCAATTAACTTGTTATACTTGTGTTTCATTCCCTGTAATTACAGTGTTAATTTAAGTTCATGTAATTGTTTAGTAGTTTTGATGTTATTTGTCAACCTTTTTTATATATGATCCTTATACCATAGGAGCTTAGTGTGAGAAATAAATTGATGTACTTACATCGAATGCCTGGAAATAAGGACCTAACATGACCTAATTAAGGACCCCCTTATTCATCGGGGATGAAGTATATAAGATATCTATAGAAAAAAGGATTACAAACATATTAGGGCATGTTTGAATAGAGGATTGTTATTCCTAAATTGAACATAGATGTATTAATCTAAGACAACTAATTTCGAGACAGTGAATTCATCCAAGTCTTTGTTTCCTTTTTTATGCATAATCGAAACATGAGTTGTTGGCTGCTTAACTGTTGGTAGTGGCCCTTAGAGAGAAATGTATAACCCTCTGAACAACTACCTACATTAAGCATAGAAGGCTCTTCTTGAGCCATTTATGCTTGCCTTCTAAGTTTGGTCGAAAGGAACTCTCAACTTGCGCTTTTTGTCTACAGATTTTCACAACAAAAGTTAAACTAACAATAGTAATCATATCACTCATATTTAGATTTTTTTCATAGAAATGAAAATAAATATCTTCATTGTTGAAGGAGACAATTGAAGAAAAAAATCTAGTTTCCTCCCATCTTTTGTTAGTATAAAAAAATATAGAAGGCTCTTGTGATAACTCAAGTTGTTCGGTCACACTTCTCCAAAATATCTTGTAATATCATTCTTGAAAGGTCTCAAAACAGGCACATTCTTTATTAGTTTGGATATTGCTTTTAATAGAACCTTTTCTTCATTTTTAGTTGAATTTGTTGATATCATCGATCGTCTTCACGTAACATTAAAGAGACGGTGTCCACTTTGCTGTTTTATAGGCTAGTGACTACAATAAATACGGGAAGCAGATTGTGAGTAAATGTAAAGATGTTACAAAAGGCAAAGTTTTTATGGTCATTCTGCTGAAGTTCATATACTCACAACAAATTTCTCGAAATAAGACCTAATATGACCTAAATAAGGATCCCATTTCACGCACAAATTAAATTGTGGAAGATTACCCCAAGCTTGTCTTCTTCCAACAAATATACAGCATATTACTTAATCAAGTTTAAATCTATAAGTTGATGGAGAGGAGGGATGGAAGAAAAGTCTCGGGATGGATTTTTGATTCTTCGTGCTAGCTATATGCGGTAAGAGTCACTTTCCGTATAGATTAACTTTAATGAAGCAATATTGTTTGGGATCTCCATAATATTTCTAATACTCGTGCATGGAAATTTTTAAGTTTATGAATTACATAAAATATAGTGCAATATGTAATATATCAATAGCAAATAAGAATACATGTACCGGGGCATGTTTGAGTTGAGGAATAGGATTTCTAAATTGTACAGAGATGTATTAACTCAAGTCAAAAATAAATTTGTAACAATATAATATAGGGCTCTAAACTCATTCAATAGGTCTGACTGAAAGCGTTTGCATTAGCATAAGAATAAAGCTACATTCATTGATATGTTTGTTTTCATTTTTCTGCATAATCAAAATAGAACTCTCAACTAGCTTTTTTAGTATGCAATTTTTCGCAGCATAAATTAAACTAACAACAGTGGTCATATGACTCATATCTTATATCTTTGTGTAGAAATAAACACAAACCATCTTCATCATTGAAGGAAACAATTTATGAAAGAAATATCTCGTATCTTTTGTTAGTATTAATGAATAGAGAAGGTTCTTGTGATAAATCGAGTTGTTTGATAACAGTTTTTCCAAAACATCTCGTACGATTTTTGTTGAAAGGTCTGAGAGCAAGAACATTATTTCTCAGTTTGTATATATCTTTTGATACAACATTTTCTGCAATTTAATGTGAATTTGTTGATATCATCGATCATCTTCACACCTTGATTTTGCAAAACTGGATTTGTTTTGTATTTAAATTCTAGTAACCAGGTGCTTTCAATAGATTTAGTCATTGTAGTTCGTCATGGTTCACCTAACAAAATACACAGCATCATAAAAGAGAAAGGTGTCCATTTTAATATTTGATTGGCTAGTGAATGCAGTAAATGTAGAAAGAAGATTGTATGGAGATTTTTAGTGAATCTGAGGATGCAACAAAAGTTAAACTTTTAATGGTTAATCTCACGAAGTTGATTTTCTCGCTATAAATTCTTGGAAATAAGGACCTAATATGATATAAATAAGGACCTCATTTCTTGCACAAACTCACTAGTAGACTCTTACCCAAGTTTTCTTCTCCCATCGTATCTGCAACATATTACTTCATCATCAGGGCTAAATCTTGAAATTGATGGCTTCGGTAAAGTCTGATTGACTTTAATGAATCAATACTGTTTGGGATCTCTGTAATGTTTCTAATTCCTCGTGCATGGGAAAAGATTCCTCTGTGTCTTCCAAATGTAAAAGTTTGAACTGATATAGTATACTTAATTTCTGTAACTTTGTGTCCACTTATAACACATTTAATTCAACGACAAAATAATCATCAATTCTCATATGTCATAGCTTTTCCAGTCACCAAATACGAGATTATAGTAAACTCTTTGATATGTTATTCACCACCTGAGTTTTTCAGCAAGTCTAGTGTTACAAAGTTGGTTTCGCTAGTATTCTCCCCTAATTTATTTCTCTTCTAAGTTGAAAAGAATAATGGATAATTCCTTGGTAAGTTCTCCAACACTAGCCAAAAGAAGGAACGATTTGTCATGATGAATGTAGCACCCAAGAATTTTTCTTGAGCTAAGACCCAAACTGTCCTTTGTAGTGAGTAATATTTTGGCAAGGAATTTAAAATTTCTTAAGTGGTAATGCCATTAGAGATAATACCTTAAGTTTCAAGGAGAGCAAATGAGAAAAGCATTCAGGTCATTCCTATGTTTTCCTAAATTTCTTTCAACATCAAATTACCATAACTTTTAGTAAACAATGATTCAGGAGCCTCATAAGATATTATATTAAATCCTTTTGTGTCCGCTTTTCAATGCCACCGAGGTCGCTCAACTCCGATCTCTGAATAAAAAGTTATGAGAGATTACCTAACAACACGCAAATCATGCAACAACTCAGCGGTGGCTCCGCTCCCAGCTCATTTTAATTAATTAGTTAGGGGTGTTTTCATCCTAAAAACTCTGAGAAGGTTATCTAAATTGCCCTAAACATGTAGAAAATCAATTTTTACAAATCAAACCCTCTCATTCACTCCAAAGATTCTATGCTCATGAAAATCAAGAAAACCTAAGGCTAAGTTCATCATTCAAGATTTTCCTTCAAGTTCTTCAAGAAGATGATTCATTCATGTATGTAGGCTTTCATAGTGTTGGGTTTGTTCACCCACACGCCAATAATGTAAATTTCATTAGTTCTAAAAGTTAAGGCATTGATGTTCTTGTTATATATTCATGAATCTGCTTTCATTCATGAATTGGGCTGAGATTAATAAGTTTCTTGAGTAAATCGAGTCGATTATAGTGTTGTGTTTGATTATATACTTGAGAACATGTATTGGGTATCTAAATCTAAAGATAAAAGATCCGAATTTAGGAGAATTGGGGTTAAAAATGAGGAAGAAATAGTCGGATAAGGAACATGTAGCAGGTCTGCGTCGCGGACCTTTTCCTCCTGTGTGTAAATTTTCTCTCCGCGTCGCGGACTTGCTCCCCAAACGGTGTGTTTGAACCATTTCTCATGCTTCACTATCTAAAAACACTCCTAAACATCAAGATATATTTTCTACCACAAATCATAACCTTGAATTCATAATTGAGATTCAAGATAGAGCTAAGAGTTAGGTCATAAGAGTTCTTTTGAACATTTTGGGAAAGTCCATTTGAATCATTTGAAAAGTCTTCTATAAGTTTCTAGTAACTAGGTAATTTTATCGCGCTTCGCGCGGTTATAAATAATAATAACTTTGCAATTAATTTTTTACTAATATCCATACAATTAAAAATAATGGGAAAATAGGATTTTAAGATATATTAGCAATATTCCGACATAAATTTTGGTTGTTTTTCATTATCACATAACTCACGAACCAGTAATGAATAAACTATTCATAAAGTAATAAATTATTCGTTCTTTAATAAATATTAAATGAAAAATAAAGAAGAAAATATAAATTTATATACAAACCCTTTTTGTAATATAAACAAATATTTAAGTTGCACAAATTATAAGTGAGAATTCTTTGAACAGAGTACAATATTTTTTGTCTGCACGATGAATATACAGACTTTATGTGTATATGTTCAATATAACCAGAGCTAATAAGTTTGCAGAAACATAAAAATAGAGTTTTAAACATGTATTCAAAAGCAACAATTACTATCATAAGCATAAATTAATGAGTGTAAAAAAACATACCAAGATATATAAAAATAGAATGAAATAGAAAGGAAAAAATGATTCCACTGAATGCACAATGTTCCTTTAAAAAATGACTCCCCTCACCAGATATTTAAAGAATTACATCCACTTAGGATGAAAAACTTTTATTCACCAACTTACAGATAAAAGAAACAATGGTGTCAGTATGTCACTCAACAGGAGCAAAGTACACAAATATTTAATTTTGCGGAAGTAGAAGAAGAAGATAAGATTTAGTTAGACAGTTCAGTAGAAATTCTAATTAGATTTTGTTTTCATTTCTAGTTATGGTACGTTGACTTTCTGATTCTAGGTTTATCTTACGCATTGTTATTTAGTTATTAGAGCTTAATTAGTACTGTTAAATAGCTTAGTTATTTAACTGGCTTCCTAACTTAAATGTCTTAGTTTTTAATTTTATTGCTTTGGTTAGTTTATAGCAGCGGTTCTTTCACCGTGTTTGAGTGTGCGTGTCAATCACGACGGTCTGGATCATGAAAAAGTTAGTATCAGAGCCTAGGTTCATTGATCTCGATGTACCTAAACGAGTCTAATAGAGTCTCGTGGAACGGTACGGGAATGAATTTAGTTTTCTTTGAGAGAATATATAGGAATTTAGGAAACCTCCATTTTCCTTTGTCACCTTCGTGTTATGACTTGATGTCAATTGGTCTCTGACGATTCAAATTGGCATCTATCTTCGTTCACTCTTCTTTCCACATATGGTTAATACTAGGTATAACAACGTTAGAACCATAGCTCTTGCTAACGAGGCTTAATTAGATGAAGATCAAGGGGAAGAGGTCTTGGAAAAGTTGTGTCAATTGTGATTGAGGTGCCAAACATCTATTTTCTAATGAATGAGAACCCTCTGGTACATAACGAAGAGACAGAAGAGAAAGTTGAGTTTGAGAATGTTGAGGAGTTTGAAAATTACGAAGGAGGGCATACTGAAGCTACAGGAATCCCTCCCATTGATCCGGTGTTAATAGATAATGTCATTTTTGAAAGGGTTGTCTGGTTCGGGGATGATTCCACCTACTCAAGTCCCCGCAAATCCTCCTGTTACTAACACAGTTCCCAAGACTATTTGTGAGGTAGGTAATGATGCTTTCTTTCGTCCTTTATTGGGTTTTGTGATGACCGGTAATAAGCATGATATGTTGACAAAGTTTTTGATTCTTGTATTTCTTGGTTTTGAGAAAGAGGATGCTTATGAGTTCATATTGGATTGTTATGAAAAGTTGCATAAGTTGGGTATCATTCACCAACATGGTGTATGAAATGCAGAGCATCTTCATTACCTCCACTTACGTTGACCCAATTCATGCCTTGTTTTTATAAAAGTATGTGCCTAAGACTTTGAGAGATCGCAAGAAGGATGAGTTTATCGCATTAAAATAGTGTAGTACGTATGTGACTACTTATGAAGCCCATTTTCATGCTTTACCTAGATATGCTACACAATTGGTTACCGTTGAAGAGGAATGGATTCGGTCGTTTATTAAAGGTTTGGGTTCTAAGCTACAGGTGTTATCCGTTCACATGACTTATGCGGGAAGGAGCTTCAATGAAGTGACTAATTATGTGAAGAAGGTGGCAAAGAGAAACGGTCAAGTTAAGGCTTTTACTAAGAGATCCAAGAACTCTGGATGTTATATTAGGGATTTTGAGATTGAAGCTCCATCCATTTGTTCTATTCCACTGGAGTTTGAATTTGATGAAGTTTTTCCAAATGATTTGCTCAGCATGCCTCTGAATAAAGACATAGATTTGTCATTCACATAGATCCTGGTATGCTCCCTATTCCTATCTCTCTATATCGCATGACTCTGACAGAGTAGATAGAGCTTAAGGATCAAATCCAAGACCTTCATTTTAAGGGTTTTATTTGTCCTAGTGCTTCCCAATTGGGTGTCACGGTTTTAGTTGTTAAGAAGAAGGATGGTAGTATGATATATGCATAGATTACAGACAACAGAATAAGGTTAGTATTCGGATTAGGTACCCCTTAGTTGGGATACATGTTGACCAATTGTAAGGTGCACTGGTCTTATATAAGATTTATAAAATATTCGGGCATCATAAATTCAATATTAGGCCTGAAGATATACCCAAGACGACATTTAGGACTTGTTATGGGCACTATGATTTTTTTGTTATGTTGTTTGGGCAGACTAATACACCTGTAGCTTTCTTGAGCTTGATGAACCGAGTATTCGATCCCTTTCTTGAATATTTTGTGATTGTCTTTATTGATGACATTTTTGTGTATTCGAAAAGGAAGAAGAGATTACTAACCATCTTCATACTGTTTTGGATATCCTTGGAAAGCAAAAGTTATATGAAAAATTTTCCAAGTGCAAGTTTTGGTTGAAGTTGTTTGCATTTTTAGGGAATGTGGTGTCAAAAAAAGGGGTAATGGTATATCCCCAAAAGGTTGAAGCAGTTGAGAATTGTGTACGTCCTAGTTCGGTGATGGAAGTTAGGATTTTTGTGGGACTTGCTAGTTACTATTGTCATTTTGTTAAGAATTTTTCTTCAATTGCTACTCACTTCACAAATTTAACAAAAACGGAGATATTGTTTGAATGGACAAAAAAAAAATTGAGGAGATCTTCCAAAAGCTTAAGAATCTTTTGACTTTTGCGCCCATTCTAGCATTATTTGTTGAGGATGAGGACTTAATTATTTATTGTGATGCTTCACATGCGGGATTGGGTGTTTTGTTAATGCAGGATAAGAATTTCATAACGTATGTGTCGCATCAATTAAAGATGCATGAAAGAATTTATCCCACTCAATATTAGGAGATGGCAGCAGTGGTATTTGCCCTTAAAATGTGGCGATTGTAATTTGTATAGAGTTAAGTGTGAGGTACTTAATGGTCATTGTAGTTTGCATCATGTATTCACTCAAAATGATTTCAATTTGAGACAACGAAAATGGATGAAATACTCAAGGATTATGATGTGACTATTCAATACCACCCGAGTAAGGCAAATGTTGTGGCGCACGCTTTGAGTCGAAAAACGATAAGTATTGATAGTTTAGCTCACTTGAGTGGAACTAAGAGACTTTTGGCGGATGTCTTGCTCAACTATAAGGGTAAATGTGTGTTCCAAGAGTTGATGGTTTGATCCAAAAGCTATTGAAAAGGCTCATGGCTAGCGCTATTCTATTCATCCGAGTCTGACCAAGTTGTATAGAGATCTTAAAAAAGTTTATTTGTGGTTGAGTATGAGACAAGACATCGAGACGTTTCTGGCGAAGTACCAAAATTTTCAACAAGTGAAGTATGAACATCAAAGACTTGCGGGACTACTTCAAAAGATGTCAATTCTAGAATGGAAGTTGGAAAGGATAGCCATGGATTTTTTGGTTGGTCTTCCCATGACTGGTGAAATTTAATTTTATTTGGGTTTTAGTTGATAGGTTGATAAAATCAACCCATTTCATTCCGAAAAAAGAGTATTATAACGCTGAAAAATTGGTTAGAATTTATGTAAATGACTTAGTGAGGATACATGGTGTTACATTTTCCATTATCTAAGACCGTGGTACCTTTTAAACTTCCATGTTTGATTGGTAACACAACTCACTTTTAGTACATCCTTCCATCCCAAGATGGATAAAGAATTACAATGGACTATACAAGTGTTGCAAGACATGTTGAGAAGCTTGTGTAATTGATTTTAGAGGGTATTGGGATAAGTTCCTACCGCAAAGTGAGTTATCCTATAATAATAGTTATCACTCGAGTATTGATATGACACCATTTGATGCATAATACGGGAGAGGATATAGATCACCCATAGGTTGGTTTGAATCCGAGATGTAAATCCTTTGGGGTTGACTTAGTAAAGGATTCTCAAAATAACATGAGGAGCATTCAATCAAAACTTATAGCCGCGTAGAGTAGACAAAAAAAGTATGCAGATCACAAGGTGATGAGATTTGGTAGGAGGGGTAAGTTGAGTCCTCGCTATATTGGTCCCTTTGAGATTGTAGAACGTGTAGGGATGGTGGCGTATAGATTGGCGCTACGTCCTAATTTGTCCAGTGTACATCCCGTATTTCATGTGTCTATGTTGAATGGATATCACGGTGTTGGAAACTATATCATTAAGTGAGACTCAATAATGCTAGACAAGGACCTCCTATATGAGGACGAACTGATTGCATTATTTATATTGATGTTCGGAAGTTCAGGACCAAAGAGATTAAGCTTGTCAAAGTTCAATAAAAGTATCGTCCTGTTGAGGAAGCTACTCGGGTGACTGAGAAGGATATGAGAGACAAGTATCCACACTTGTTCGTCGAATATGGTACTACCTTTTTAATTTTCAAGCCTACTTGTTCTTAGTTGATCACTCGGGGATGAGTGAGGGGTAAATATGTATCTAGTGTAGCGACTGAGTTTCGTCGTTATAGAAATTCCAATGGGAAAAATCACAGCCGGAAAAACCTTTTTGTAGTACTAGGGTTTTCCCATCCTTGTCCAGACGTGAAGGAAATTGGGGTAGTCAAGGTGTAGAGAAATCTGGTAGTACTCCGGTGGAGTAAATAGGAAATTTATTACATAATGGGTTAGCTAACTCGTTAAGGATCCGTATGACTTTACGGAATTAAATTTTGATAAATAGACCTCTGGGAATTGATCATGGCATTAAGGGTACATTTTGGATAATGGGTTAAGAGTATGTTTTGAAAGACGGAAATAGAAAACACCCTAGGAGCTCACTGCCTTGTTTCCTGCCGCTGCAGTGGGATTCTTTCTGCTGCAGTGACGTAGCTACAGTGGGAGGGGTACTGTTGTAGCAGACGAGGTGGGGATTGAATTATAGGATATTTGGGATTTTTCAAGATGGTGCTCACTGGTTAAAAAAGTGTCGTTGTAGCGGGATTGGTGTCGCTTCATTGACACCGTTAAAGCGTGATGGGTGCTAAGAGACGGCCCCTAGGCTATTCGAACTCGTTTTCCACCATCTTGAAGCTACAGATAGCTATTCACTCCTGAATTTGTTTTTCTATTCATCAAACGTTTTCGAATGGGTCAAAATATTTATAGGGAATAATTTCTTGAAGAATCCTATGGTAGAATTTGTAACACTTTAAAAATTTAAGACGTTTCTTAAAGCCTAACGTAAGTGTCATGAGGTATAAACATTGTTTTAAGACCTATTCTAATGAATTTAGGTCATTTAGGAAGTCTAGGAATCAAAACTTCAAAGAACATCCATGATGTCAGGAAACCAGTTCTAGGAGGTACTAGCGTGCCTAACCTATTTAACTAGCTTTTAGGAGTCGAAAATCCACGAAAATTGGTGGAAGGGTAGCTAATAGGTGTTTAAGTTTACTCATTCTCAAAAATTTCGGGTACGAATCCTCAAGGACCAACCAAGGACCATTGAGGAGGACCCTTGCACTTTGGTGTCAACACTGCCTGGGCAGTGTGCACACATGAAAGGGCACTGACGGGGCGTTTGTTGATCGATGAGACATCGATGCCACATAATGACCAACACTTAGTCATTTTTTTAAAGGGTATCGTTTTCACACTCTCTAAAATCATCGATGGACGTGCAACATGGAAGGGGGGCTGGTCCATCGATTGAGCCAGGAGGCGTCGATGGGGTTCCGCCTGTGAGGGACATGTTCTTGCCTCACGTTTTAACTTAGTTCAAAACAATTGATTAGGGATTTTAATGGTTAGTTATGGATTAATGGAATACTAATTAACTTAATTAATAAAGACCCCAACCCCACTAACCTAATTACAACTCTCAGAACAAACTTTCTTCCTTCTCTCTTCTTTCTCTCTCTATTGGAAGACCCCATTGAAGACTAGCTAGGGGAGGGATTTGGGGGATGATAAGGGAAGATTTCATCATCAAATATTCATCAAACATTAAGGTATGGGATCTAATTCACCTTTGCAACCTCTTTCCTCAAAGGGTTCCTTCAAAGTATTTTCAAAAGTTGGGATTTCATGTGGGTTTACTCAATATTGAAAATTATGTTATGAATTGGTTTGTTTTTGTATTGGATAATATGAATATATTAAGTATTCTAAATTAATAATGATATATCTTGATGGTTTGGTATAGTTTGTAGATGATGATCCTTAACCCTTAACCCTAGGTTTGATATTGACATGAATTAGGTTGAAATTGATTCAATTAACTTGGTTATTGGTTGAATTGCTGTTAAATGATGTTGTGACACTAATAATGAAACAATTAGAGTTAATTTTAGTCTTTCATGCTAGTTCTTTATAAGATGATCTAGGTTAGGAAGTAAATTGACCTAAATATCTTGTCTTAAGCTACGATCTAGTATTGAATTGTGATGTAGTGATTCTCCTAGCCTTGTTACCATGTTGATTGCTGATTTATGATGATGTATACCCAAATTGGGTTTAATTGAATGTTTGTAGTAAGACCTTAATGATGAATTATAAAGAAGACTTGGTAAGTCTTATGATCTCTATCCTTCACTTCAAATTGTGGTTAATTGTAATTAAATCATGATGTTGTATTGGAGTATGCCGTGTATTAGGATTGATAGGGTGGTATGATGTTGAGTTGAAATGTCTTTACTATGTTGTGAGGTTGATTAAGGTGTATATGTTATAAGGATGGTGATGACTACCAATGTGTCTTATTATGATATGAAATGCTAATGTGTTAACCTAACTTATATGAATTGTAATGAAAGTACTTATGCTCATGAAATTCTTATTGAGCTATGATGATGATGATGTTATACAAGGGATAGACCCTATGACCTAAACTAAACAATGATTGATAATTAAAATATTAAAGACATTTCAAATAGGGACTCTAGCTCAAGACCAAATGAACTAGACTGAGGACTGTCCCTTCCCACATAGGGAAGGTAGGAGAACGAAAGTACTCTTGAGATTAGAGACTACAATGCATGTAGCATAAAGAGGGTCCGAACTATATCTCCTAGTTCTTGACCTATGTTGCCCCCATAGGAATATCAACGAGTGGATCCACGTAGTTTCTATGTTTTACTACCTTGGCAAGTAGTCCGCCTTCCTTCTGTGTAGGGTTTTATGACACCAGATTCCACACTAGCTCATGTGGTCTATGTCGGTTAGGTCAAGATGTTCCCCAAAGGTAAATGAATTAAATGATTGAACTCTGACTAGGATAACTTAAGGGCTCTAACATAGTCTAGGTAGGGATATGGGACTCTACCTAAGCATTGCACTAGTTAGACTTGATGGGAGCCTTATAAGGATGTTCATATGTATGGTTATGCTTATTATGATATATGATATGCATATGATGAACTTTCACATTGTTGATACTATATGTTGATTAGTTCACTTATGAATGTGTGTCGGTTTGTATTGTTAAAGTAAGATGAAATGTATATCAACATGTCATATTATGTGAAGTAGGGTATTAGTCATGGTTCATGTTGGGTTACTTGATTGAGTAAGGTTATGGGGATTTGCTTGGTCATTCCACTTGATGACTATATAGGTGTTCATAGGTAATTTTCTTGCTTTGTTATAATGAAATGTACTCTTATTCATGCTTATTGATAATATGACTTGATCATAGAGTTACTTGAGTATATATCTAGTTATATGGTATGAATGGTTGACTTGATTAGACTTGATGTTATAATTATTGTGATGAACATGCCTAACACTTCATGAATATGTAATTTTGATTGGTATGGTCTTGTTGAATGTGCATAAGGGGTTTTAAATGAAAAATGCATACTTTATGAAATGTCCCTTTTTCATAAAATGTTATTCAATTATGTGTGGATATGTTCTCATACTTAGTATAAGTGGCGTACTAACCCCATTTCTTTCTTTTCCTCAACATTTTAGGTTCCTGTCATTGAAGTATTTTAGAAGGAGACTTGAAGAAGACTTGGATCATTTGATCATCCAAGTAGGGTAGGTCCTCCTTTTTCGAGGGATATGCCAATATCGAGCTTATGTTTTTATTTTAGTTGTAAGACTCTTATATTCTATCTCCTTTCATTTGAGTACGGATTGTATAAAGCCTATATGTGGTTCTCTTTACATTAATGTACGCGCTATTTCAAAATTGCTAATCGTGTTAGATGGTTATGAGCTTGTGTGTGTGTTTGTGTGTGTGTGTGTGTTAGAGGTCTATGTAAACCTCAGAGTAGAAGTAATGAAAAGTTTTAACTTTTCCGCTAAATTTTACTTTTGAATGTAATAATGTAAACTAACAGGCTAGTCTTAGTCCTCGAAGAGGATGACGACACAGGTTGCGTCTAGGGGGTAAACCCGGATGTGATAGAATTTACCCTAAATTGACTAGTATGGCTCATGGGTTTCAACTAGGGTTTATAGTTTGTTAGTATTCTCTTAATTTAATGTGTCTTTATTGGTTCTCATATATAAATTGTTGTTTGTAGACCACGAACAAGCGGAACAAATTCGGAATGGGAAGCATCAAGTTGTAAGAGGTATTAAGAATATTTCAAGGCAGTTAGTGGTTGTGATTCTATGATTTTGTGACACAGTTGCTTTGCTTCTTTGTGATATTTGTATATGTATGCACGTTGCAATATTGATCATAGTTGTTGAAATGAGATATATGAATATCGATACCACGAAATCATGACTTGAATAGGTGATATGGATGTGTTATTGTGATGTGTGATAAGAATCGCCTGCCACATTTTGTCACACTAACTTGGATCGGATTGCCACGTTCTGGCATGCTAACTGTGATCGATTTCCATACTCAGGCATGAAAATTTGATCAGATTGCAACGTTTCGGCATGCTAACAGATTGACTTTGGGTTTCGTGAGAGGACCGACTATGTGATATACTATATAAATTGTGATGATGATTCTTATGATAATATTGCATATGTTGATATTTTTGCATGTGTTATAATATTGTTATTGCTTGTTTATGTAAAATTAGTGGGCTAGATGCGTGATCCAACCACCGTGTACTCATTCTAAACATGCTCTTATATTTGTCGAGTACAAGGTATATTCACGTGACTGTTAACAGACCTCACTTAGGAGATTGGTGATCGCTTCTAGTTCAAGGGGAGCCATATCGTTCGGGCTGTTATGGAAGTCTCTTTACCCTATGTCCATATTTTTCTGACCTAGATCTTTTTTAGTTATTTATATAGTTCACTAGAAATTCTTGTTAGATTTGGTTGTTCTTTATAGTTTTGGGACATTGACTTTTAGATTCTAGGTTTATCTTCCACATTGTTCGACAGTTATTAGATCATTAACTATTAATGGAACTCAACTTAGTTATTTAACTTGCTTCTGTAACTTAAATGCCTTAGTTTTTATATTTATGGCTTTGGTAGGTTTGTAGTAGTGGTTCTCCCACCAAGTTGTAGTGTGGGTTCCAATCACGATGGTCTGAGTCATTACAAACCTTGTCCCCTATAATAAATGCATCTTTACCCTTTGCTTCACAAACGAGACAACCCACACACAATTAAGCTCATCCTATTCCTTATGTCATCAATCATCTCCAAAGCATAATGGGGCAGGTGAGTGAACTTTAGACTATACTCATGCACACTTAGGCTTTCCTACTTCAAGTTAATGAGTTCTCTTACCTTTGCATCCCTCACTCACAAGGAAATAGAACCCCTAAGAAGGCCACTTCTAACACAACCATGCTCACAATTGGTGCACCCTCAACTCTTCTCTTCTTACATTATTCGTATCGGACTCTAGCAACACCATTCAGTTCGTATGCAGCTAATTCCACACGTTCAACATTTGCATCATGCGTCACCTCAAACTCGTTCTGCAACTCTTTCACATAGTCTCGAATACTTAATTACAGTTGAACGGGTGAAATATTAAGGGTTCTTCCTCAAGAACTCATGGATACTAGACGTATTAGCTATATACTTTCGATTCTCTCTTTTTTGTCGAGCTTAGTTGGTCAATACCTCGGTCAATAGCCGAATAACATCCCAGAACTAAGAATTAGTGACCTCTCCATGGGGTTGCACTTCTTGTTTTTTGGGGACCCCTTGATCCTGAGTATCAACATTCTTCCTAGTAGGATGGTCTCAGATAGTTTTTCTTGGAGGCATGATCTGTACAGATACGAGCAAGTACGGATTACAAAGAAAATTTATAGAGTTGAACTTTATCGCATGAAAAAAGTATGAAAGAAGTGAGATAGTTCCTAAATGTCACGACCTCGTAATTATAGATGTAGCGCGCTTCACACTGATAACTAAGAATCTACAGACACGGCGTCATGGACACCTAGGATTCTTAAACTCTGATCTCTGATACTAAGTTTGTCACACCCTGAGCCTACACCCTGGGCACGACTGACACTTTAGAACCACTGTTGGTTCCCAAGGGAACACTTGGCCTGACTCAATACTAAGTGGAAGACATACTCAAAAATATGAGAACCCAAAAGTAACTCAACTCATAATAAAAGAACTTCTTGTACTAGAGACCACACACCACAAATTTAGATTCCATGGTTTAAAGAGTTGTGCATGTTTTTTTCTTACATGTTCATGAAATAGCACCACCATTAAGTAAGAAATCATAACCTGAGGTTGTTTTTCTATAATAGTGGTCAACAATCCAATTAGGTTATGTATAACCTTTTATGAATAAATTAGATCCACTTCAACATAATGACTGATATGTAGTTTCCTTTAAATATAATAATATTCTCTTTGTTACTATCCAATGATCTCTCTCAGACTTGGATTGATAACTGCTAACCAGACTTAAGACATAACAAATGTCAAGTTGAGTGGACATCAAACTTCCGATGACACTGTAATATGAAACTTGGGACGTCTTTTCCTTTTCTTTAAAAGTATTTGGACTCATTTCATCGGCTTAAATTTTCACCCCTTGCCTACAGAAGTATCCATAAGTTTTTAACTATTTATTCGAAAGTTTTCAAATATTTTCTTCAAATAAGTTTCTTGAGATAAGCTCAAAATATGATTTGAATGGTCTCGTTGGATCTTAAAACCTAATATATAGTCCGCTTAACCCATATATTTGAAATAAAATGATATTTAAAGCCATGACATTATCTGTTTCTGATAACGGTCAAATTACTCTCAAAAACCAATTAAAATATAGGGAGTTCATAGACTGTAAAAAAACAAATAAATATTATGTGTCGAATCCCATAGCGAATGGTATATAAAGCATATTCATCATTAAGAATTCAATTTAACATAAATCGTGTTATTTCAACTTCAAGGTGAGTCCAAGTAATGGTGGAGAGATTATATGGAATTAAGAGCATCTCAATTAACTTTACTTACTTCGACCCAATTGCATGCCTTGTTTTTTGAGAAGTATGTGCCTAGGACTTTGAAAGATCTCATGAAGGATGAGTTAATTGCATTAGAATAGTGTAGTATGTATGTGGCTGCTTATGAAGATAAGTACCATGCTTTATCTAGATACTATACACAATTGGTTACCACTAAAAATGAGAGGATCCAGTTGTTTATTACAAATTTGGGTTCTAAGCTACAAGTGTTATCCATTCACATGACTTCTACTTGAAGGAGCTTGAATAAAGTGACTCGTTATGTAAAGAAGGTGCAGTGGGTGAAGCGACACGGTCAAGCTAAGCCATTGGCTAAGATGGACAACTATTCTTGAAATTTTCATAGTTCTTATGCTAGAGGATCAGGTCGACCTATACTCGCCGCCAAGAAAATTCAGTCCTCCATGCCCGCCTCTACCGATAACTATTCGGGGACTCCTTCTAATATATTTTTAGCTGATTAGAATGTTGGGCATGTGGAGGGCAACAAACCATCTGGATGCCTGCATTTGTTTTAATTGTGGGAAAGTTGGACACATGACTAGGAACTTCCCACAACAACGTTCACTTGAGTCCAGAAAACCACCTTCTCGAGCAATTATACCCACGAGAATTCTAATAATGGTGCAGGAAGTCCACAAGTTGTACGAGGAGGAAATAAAGGAGACCATGAAGGTAGATGAAATTGTAAATGAGGTAGAGGTACTGTGCAACCAGGAGGAGAGGTGGCTCGTATTGATGATAGAGCTTAATGTTATGCCTTTCCTATAAAGAACAAGGTAGATGAGTCTAATGCAGTGACCACAGGTACTATTCTATCTGAGAAGGAATGGCTAATGTATTATTTGATCCGGGTTCAACCTATTCTTATGTGTATATGAAATTTTCCTCTGATTTTGAGATGTTATGCGATATTCTTGATGACCATGTATGTGTTTTATCTCGGTTGGCGTGTCAGTCATAGTCACCCATGTGTATCATGCTTACCCTATTTTGTTTATGGTATTTTACACTTGGGCTGATTTGGTTGTTTTGGACATAGATGACTTCTACATAATCTATTTTTTTACGGGATTTCACACTTGGGCTGATTTGGTGATTTTGGACATAGAGGATTTCGACATAATCTTAGGCATGACCTGGTTATTTCCCCATTATGTTGTTCTTAATTGTAGTACTATCTCTGTAACTCTAAAAATTTCGGTAAGGGAAAATTAGAGTGGAAAGGGATGTATACACCTAATAAAACTAAGATTATATCTTCCATATGGGCTAGTAAATTAGTAGGCCAAGGTTGTTTAGTTTATATGGCTCATGTTAGGGACGTTGAGATTGATGCTCCATTCATTGGTTCTATTAAGGTGGTGTCTGAATTTGATGAAGTTTTTCCAAATGATTTGACTGCTGCCTCCGGATAGAGACATAGGTTTTTGTATTGGCTAAGATAATACTACGCCCCCCCCCCCCCCATTTCTACCCCTTCATATCGTATGGCTCCGGCATAATTGAGGGATCTTAAGGCTCAAATCTAGGAGATTTTTTATAAGGGTTTTATTCGTCCTAGTGCTTCCCCGTTGGGTGCCCCCATTTTATTTTTCAAGAAGAAGGATGGTAGAATGAGTATGAGCATGGATTACTAGCAATGAAATAAGGTCACTCTACGGAAATTGTATCCCTTACCTAGGATAGATGATATTTTTGACCAATTTCAATGTGTAGAGGTCTTCTCTAAGATTGATTAAATATCCGAGTATCAAAAATTAAAGATTATTCCTTAAGATATACCCAAGACGGTGTTTAGAACTCGTTATGGACACTATGAATTTTTGGTTGTCATTCGGGTTGACTAATGTACATGCAACTTTCATACACTTGATAAATGGAGTATTCAAGCCATTTCTTGACTCTTTTTTCATAGTCTTTATTGATAACATTTTGATGTATTCGAAAAGTGAAGAAGAGTATGCTACCATCTTCCGACTTTTTTTGGGTATCCTTGGAAAGCAAAAGTTATATGCAAAATTTTCCAAGTGTGAATTTTTTTTGAAGTCGGTTGATTTTTAGTGCATATGTTGTCAATAAGGGGTAAGGGTAGATCCCCCATAAGGTTGAAATTTTTGAGAACTGGGTATGAGCTTGTTCGGTGATGGCAGTTAGGAATTTTGTGGGACTTGCTAGTTACTATCGCCGTTTTGTTAAGAATTTGCTTCAATTAATACTCACTTGACCAATCTAACCTAAAAGGAGGTGCCATTTGAACGGACAGAACTATTTGAGGAGAGCTTCTAAAAGTTGAAGATTCTTTTGACCACCTACCCAATCAAGCATTATCGGTTGACGGTAAGGACTTGATTGCTTATTCGGATGCTTCACATGATGGATTAGGTGTTGTGTTCATGTAGGGTAAGAGTTTCATAGATCATGCCTCGCGTTAGTTAAATATGCACGAGAGAAATTATCTCACTCATGATTTGGAGTTGGCAGCGGTGGTATTTGCCCTTAGAATTTGGGAACATTATTTGTATGAAGTTAAGTTTGAGGTATTTACTGATCATTGTCGTTTTCAACATGTATTCACCCAAAAGGATTTGAATTTAAGGCAGCGGAGATTGATGGAATTACCAAAAGAATTATGATTTGACTATTCAATAACACCCGAGTAAGGAAAATGTTGTGGAAGACACTTTGAGTTGAAAAATGATAAGTATGGGTAGCTTAGATCACTTGATTGGAACCAAGCTACTTTGGCCAGAGAAATTCATACCTAAGACTCTAAGTTCGTGCAGTTGGGCATTTTTAAAGAGCTAGTATTGAAGCTAAGTCCATGTTCATAGAGGTAATCAAGGCCAAGCAATTTGAAGATTGAGATTTAGATTATATTAGAACAAATATTGCAATAGGTAAGTCTCAAAACCCACTCTAAATGTGGATGGTGTGCTCAACTATAAGGGTATATGTGTGTTCCAAGATTTGATGATTTGACCTTAAGGCTATTTGCGAAGGCTGATGGCTCGCACTATTATATCATGACCCACCTGAAATTTCCAAGACTCATACTAGATCCTTATATGTTGAGTGATGATGGTTTTATACCTAAACAAATATAAATAAGTTGTTTGAGATGTATTGGAGCAATAGAATTAGAATAAAAGTCTTAATGTCCGTAAACTAGAGAAATTTAACTAGTTGACGTCCCTATGTTGGTGAAGGTTTCGGAGGGTCAAATAAAGTCTAAAAATGAAAAAGGACTTTGGATAGGTAGTGTAGTATTGATTCTAAACGTCCGATAACGACACCCCAAGGACCACCGGAGGGTCCTTGGGAAGGACCCTAACATGGGAGGGCAGGCTGCCAAAGCAGCCTGCATAAGTCAGGATTCAATGGGCTGCTACGCAATGTGCAGCCCACATGGACCTAACTAATTCATTTTTCATTTTCCAAATAAAAAGTGTGCGTTGTCCCGCGACATGGAGCCCCTTTTCTGATTCATAAAAAGTCGTATTTTGGGTGTATCGACTTCACAAATAAACCTATTGAAGTGAGGGGTACTTTGGGTAATTTAATTGATGACTATATAATGTCTTAGGGTTAGTTTTAGGTTAATTTTATCACTCAAAACCAAGTCCCTCAATGTTAAACTCAAAATCTCTCTCTCCCAAATTCTCTCTCTTCCTCCAAAGCTCCATTGGAGACCAATATAGCTCTGAGAAGAAGATCAAGCCTTCAAGTTTTTCAACTCAATTTTGTGGCTTTATACTATGTAAGGTATGATTTCTTTCACTCTTGGGAATCATTTCCCCAAGAGGTCCTTCAAAAGATGATTTCTAAATCCCCTAAAACAAGGGTTTTTCTCCTCACATGGGTCTTCTTTCCAAAATGATATTTTGATTTATTTGTGATGAATTATGATGAATTAATGTTGATTTAGCATTAATTTGTGGTCAACTAATTAATTGCTATTAGTTTTCAATTGGCCCACATCTTTCCCCCAAATCCCTAGTTTCTTGGATTGATTAAGGTGAATTGTTGAGTGATGAACATGTCCCTTGTTTACTTTGATTTTAGTTATGTTAATACATCATGAATTGTCTTATTTCATATGTTGGTTGTGAGTTCTTAGGTATTGAAGTATGAAGTCACATGAAGGGCAAATGATCTTGATTCTCCATTGATCTCCATTTTGCAAAGGAAAATCTACTTATGTGATAATGATTCTATAGTTAATTGTGTTGTTATGATGTTGGTGACAAGGATCCCTTATCCCCAACCCTAGATCTATGAGTTGGCTATGAAGTATGAAATTATTTTATGATGTGATCGTTATATGATTGAATGTAGTTTCTCATTATTATAATGTTGTGTCTAAAGTGAAAGGATAGTTCTCACTTGTGATCACCTATGAGTTAAGATGATAAGAGGTTTACCTAAGGGTATAGAAGGGAACAATGTGAACTTATACGATGTAATAAGATGATTACTAAAGGGAATAAATGCTTAGCACCGAAAGGACATTCAAATGAGATGGAGGTATCACGTAAGTAAGTCCGATCTCCAAGATGATTTTCCTCATGTTAGTAAGTCCGGATTCCCTAATAGTATGTTGTCTCATGAGATAGAAACCTCCACATTTATAAGTCAAGGTTTATAGCAACAATCTCCTTGAACCTTAACTATGTGCCCACATAGGACTCTAGTTTAGTGGATCCACCTATATAGCTACGTACAAATGGTTGAACCTTAGGCAAGTGTTAACCCTCTCTTTTCGGTCTGGGAGTAGAACACCAAATTCCATGTAGCTCACACGGTCTCCTGTCGGTTATCACACTTCTTTCCCAAATGTTAAATTAAATGAAAAAGTTAAGTATGTGAACTCTTATTACGGTTATCTTGAAAACTACTACACAAGGCAAGGGAGGGTTGGGACTTCTCTTACTCATTGTACATGTGGTATCCTAAGGGATGATTCTAAGTAGTGTTATTTTATGATTATTGTTATGATTAATAAGCTATGAGTAAGCATTGATGTATAAGTGCGTTATGAAAACATATCGTAAGTATGAAGTGGGTCCCTTAATGTGATACTTAGCCTTGGATGGGATTATGGGGTTCTATCTTTGGCATTACACAAATATTACTTGGGTGATTTACATGTTGGGTTGCTATTATATTGAATTGACTTATTACGCTTCTTATATGTATATGTTGAGTCATATTTATAGCAAGCATGATTTTAACTTAATTTCCCTTTTCTCATGCATTGATGACTTTGTGCATAGGATTTATACTTAGTACATGTGGTTTGTACTCTTCTTTTTCCCAAACATATTAGGTTCGGGCCATTGAGGAGACTCGTGGTCATTGAAGAAGAATACTTGGATCTTTCCTAAGTCAATTGATGAGTCCTTGTGAGTTTCGAGGATAGATCCACTCATCAAGCCTTATTAGTTTTGCCTATGTTTTTAGACAATTATTCCATTCTCATGTTGAGACTTTCATTAAAACATATATGGCATATTGTAATATACTGAGGGCTATGCCCAAACTATTGTGATCCACTTTATACATGGCTTAATGTGACACAAAGTATTAGACTAAAATCCTATTTGTTGTATGTTGTTTATGCGAGAAACCTATATATGCTTCCTATGTAGACGTCTATGTAAACCTCCTTGCAATATAAGAAAAACTTTTTAATATTCGCGTAATTTCTTACCTACGATGTTCTATGACGAACACTAAGGGCTTATCTTAGTCCTTGTAGAGGACGCCGCCGCCGGTTATGCCTATAGGGTACTTTGGGTCGTAACATACTTGGTATCAGAGCATGAGTTTAAATATTCTTAGGAATGATGTCTCACTAAACCAAGTCTATCTAGGGTCTTACTCATAATTGTGAAGCACGCCACACTTATGAATGAGAAACTATGTGATGCTTAGGAACTTTCACTCTCTTGTTATTCCTTAGTCGTGCCTAAGAGTCTTAACTCTATCTAGTCCTTTCATCTAATCCTATTATTGTACTTATAGGCAATAAATACAAGGAGTACCAATGGTCGAACGGCCGGAGAGGAGAATTTGAATGAGGCAGTTCCCCCTCAAGCTCCTAAAAACCATCAAGTTTCTATTGAAGAAGGGGGTATGTCTAATGTCGAGATAAGGTCGGACATTCATAGATTGACTCAAGTGTTGGCTACCCAAGTTGCTAGGGATGCAAGAGTGCAAGTGAATCCTAATGCTAACACTACCGCTTCAAGGATTCGGGTCACAAGGATGAATCCCCGTACTTTCTATGGTTCTAAGGTGGAGGAGGACCCATAAGGGTTCATTGATGAAATGTTCAAAGTTATTGATTTTATGGTTAATTCTTCTCAAGAAAAGGTGGAACTAGCCACCTACCAACTCAATGATGTAGCTCAAGTGTGGTATTAGCAATGGAAGGATGAGAGGCCGCTTATAGAAGGCTGAATTAATTGGGTAGCTTTCAAAATGGCTTTCCTTGATAGGTTCTTTCCCTTGGAACAAAGGGAGAGGAAGATTCAATAATTCATCAAACTTCGTCAAGGGGTATGAACGTGAAGGAGTATAGCCTCAAGTTCACTTAACTATCAAAGCATGCTCCTACTATGGTTGCAGATTATAGAGCCAAGATGAACAAATTTGTCATGGGGATATCCGATATGGTGGTTAATGAATGTAGGTCGGCTATGTTAATTTCTAACATGGACATCTCTCGTCTCATGGGTCATTTCAAACAAATTGAGGTGCAAAAGCTTAAGCAAGTTGGTAGGGAGTTAAAGAAGGTGAGGATCGAAGAGGGGAACTCTTCAAAAAATAGGCTTGAGGTTCAACATAAACCAAGGTTCAAAAGGAGGTTTTCCTACCAAGGCCCTCCTAATTATCTAATGGTAAATAAGAGTAAGGTACTCCTAAGCTCCAATAGGGGAAAGGTGGAAGATCTTATGTTGAGAAGCCTCTTTGTGCAAAAGGTGATAAGAGTCATGATGGGTAAGTGCCTAGTTGGCACGGGTAATTTCTATAATTGTTGAAAAAGTGGTCACATGAAGAGAGATTGCCCTGCGATGAAGACTCAAGGAAGGGAAAATACTCAAGTTCAAGCAAGTGCCCCACACTCAGACTAAGAAGAATCGCTTTTATGCTCTCCAATCCCGAAGTGATCAAGAGAGCTCACAGGAAGTGGTCACCAATATGTTAAAATTATTCTCCTTTGATGTATATGCTTTGTTGGATCCGGGAGATACATTGTCATTTGTGACCCCTCTTGTAGACATGAAATTTGAAATACTACCAGATGTATTAGACAAACCTTGTTCGGTTACTACACTGGTGGGTGATTCCCTATATGTTAATAGAGTCTATAAAGGTTGCCCTATTTCTTTGCCCAATAAAGTTAAATTATTTGACTTGATAGAACTTGATATGCTAGATTTTGATGTTATTTTGGGTATGGATTTGTTGCATGCTTGCTTTGCCTCTATTGAATTTAGGACAATGATAGTTAAATTTGAATTCCCAAATGAACCCATTTTTGAGTTGAAGGGAGGTTACTCAAATCCTAGGGGTAAGATCATCTCATGTCTAAAAGCTTGCAAATCGATTGCAAAGGGTTGTCTCTACCACATAGTAAGAGTTAGGGATCTTGAATCAGAGGTCTCCCCTGATAGAGACGGTACTCGTAGTGAGGGAATTTTGGGAGGTCTTTCCCGATGACCTCCTCGAAATTCCTCCCAAATGGGAGATTGACTTCAACATAGAATTATTGTCGGATATGCAAGCTATTTCAATCCCTCCTTATTGGATGGCCCCAGCAGAGTTGAAGGAGCTAAAGGCTCAACTTAAAGATTTGTTAGATAAGGGATTCATTCAACCGAGCATATTGACATGGGGTGCTCTGGTATTGTTTGTAAGGAAGAAAGATTGGTTGTTGAGAATGTGCATCGACTATCGTCAATTAAACAAAGTCACTATAAAGAATAAGTACCCGCTCCCTAGGATTGATAACCTGTTTGATCAACTCCAAGGAGCGAGTTACGTTTCAAAAGTTGACTTAAGATCGGGTTATCATCAACTTAGAGTGAGTGAGGTTAATATTCCGAAAATGAAATTTCGAGTAAGATATGTCACTTTGAGTTTATAGTGATGTCATTTGGTCTAACTAACGCCTGGCGGCCTTCATGGACCTTCTGAATCAAATTTTTAGAAAGTATCTTGATTTGTTCGTGATTTTCGATGATATTTTGATATATTCAAGGAGTGAAGATGATCATATGAGTCACTTGAGAATAGTTTTGCAAGTTCTCAAAGATAATCAACTTTTTTCTATGTTTAGCAAGTACAAATTTTGGTTGATATCAGTTGCCTTTCTTGATCACATTTTCTCTAGTGAAGGGGTAGAGGTTGACCCAAGAAAGACGGAAGTTGTAAAAAGTTAGCCTAGACCTTTAATTTATACCAACATCCGAAGTTTTCTAGGGTTGGTTAGTTACTATAGGAGGTTTGTTGAGGGATTCTCGTCTATCGCATATCCATCAAAGGCCTTAACCCAAAAGAAGTCCAAATTAAAATGGTCGGAATCATGTGATAAGAGTTTTCAATTATTGGAAGATAGACTCACCTCCTCTCCGGTATTGACTTTACCGGAGGGTACCGAAGGGTTTGTGGTTTATTGTGATGCTTCCTGAGTGGGTCTACGGTGTGTGCTAATGCAATATGGAAATTTATAGAGTATGCCTCTAGAAAACTCAAGACACATGAGAATAATTACCCAACTCATGACCTTAAGCATTCTTCTGTGGTATTTGCATTGACAATTTTGAGACATTATCTCTATGGGGTACATGTTGATATATTCACCGATCACAAGAGCTTACAATATGTGTTTACCCAAAAAGATTTGAACCTATGTCAATGAAGATGGTTAGAAATTTTAAAGGACTATGAAATGAGTATCCTTTACCATCCCGGAAAAGCTAATGTGGTAGAGAATGCTTTGAGTAGAGTGTCCATGGGTAGTGTGACTAATGTGGTTGATGATAAGAAGGAGCTAGCAAAAGAGGTTCATAGGTTGGCTCATTTGGGTGTTCGACTAGAAGACTCTCCAAAGGGTGGTTTCGAGGTTCGCCACAACTCTGAGTCATATTTAGTGATTGGGGTAAAATCCAAGCAACACCTTGATCCTCAATTAATGGAGTTGAAAGAAACGGTCCTTAGTAAGTCCAATGAGTCTTTCTCTAAAGGATAAGATGGGGTTCTTAGGCACCAAGGAAGGTTGTGCATACTTGATGTGGATGGTTTAAGTGAATTGATCATGGAAGAGGCTCATGGATCCAGCACTACACCATTTTATTCACAAGGCCACACTAATTCTGGATAACGCTGGTAAAGTGTTGCCTAAAATATTTATAACTACGCTTTTAAAGTGTATCCTTAGTTTTTTTCCTTTTGACTACGATAATATTGGCAACACTTATAAAACGTACTGTTTAACTATATATGCTACACTTTATAAGTGTTGCTAAATCATTATATAATTAGAATCACTTATTTACGCATATTATCACACTTTTGAAGTATGTTGTTTTTATAATTCTTAAAGCAACACTTGAGAAGTATGGCCATATAATTATCTTAAAATTTTCACTAAAATATTGTATAACCTCTCATATATCAACTCTCCCTTCAATATCTAATTGTCCAAGAACACTCAATAAAAAAATAAAAACGTTTTTCCACACACAAAAATTTGTGTTGCTCTTTCCCTAAGGCGGGACTTTTAAAAAAAGTGACAGTAAGATTTCAAAATAAATGGGCGGTGACATAAGTTTTAAGTATTGGGTGTAGGTGACAATTATGTGAATAATGATTAAGGATTGTGGAGTTGACCTTATGTTTATAGTTGACAGTTTAGTCCATTAAATTAAATGAAGGGTAAAAGGGTAAATTGACTAAAACTTAATTTAACCAATTTTGGTGGAAATTAAAATTGGGGGAAGCCACCAGCAAGTTGTACCAAAAGGGGAAATAAAATATTTTCCCCCACCTCTCTTCATATTATTCTTCTTCGTTCTTGCTTGCTTGCTTGTCTTTCTTCCCGTTCTCTTTATCTTTTTCGTCTTATTTTTGTACAGTATTGGTATTGGCTGCTAGTCCTTGAGCTTTCTTCTTTTCTTCTTCTTGAATCAGATTTAACTAATTTAATCAATGGACCATATTTTGTTTTTTACCAATTGAAATTACTTCTTAAATGATTAGGGTCACACACCGTTGTTTTGATATGTAAAATTAATAATTCTTTGAAATCATTCATCATCATATGGGCACCTACAACTGTTTCAATAATTTGCATTCGCGTTTCCAACAAATTGTTCTATGATGCAATAATTGACTATTGGAACAAATTATAGTCATATGTAGCAACAGAAAGGTTATTTGAATAGCAACATAATAGACATATGTTGCAACATATAACTTATACAAGCTGCAACATATAAGCTAAACATGTGGTAACATATGACTCATATGTTGTAACTGACATGATAGTTATATAATACCCTTGTAAATCATTGTTTCAAGTATTATATCCTATTTTAATTGCTTCATTATAGTTCAAAGTACTAAATTTTTGTCCAATTTGACATTTTTTCATTCATTAATTGCTCAATTTATCGATTAAGTCGCCCTTAAAGTGACATATATGCAACATATACACATTCTGTTAGGAAAATTGCAACAGAATTGTCATATGTGGCAACATATGTATATCATAAAATGATCTTTCGGGGTTAATTCAATATAATTGTCACCTAATTCAACATGTAACACTAATATATAGTCCTACAACATGTCTAAGTACAATATTATGGTCTAATGCAACCACCTTCATCAATTCTATCAACTGTTTTTACAAAGATTATCATACCACTAGTTCATCATACAATGACCAAGTAACTACATATGGCAGTCATACAGCACCCTTATAAATCGTTGTTCCAAGTGTTATAACATATTTTTTATTGCATAATTATGGTTTAAAGGAATAAAATTTGGTCTTTCCATTCTAAATTGCTCAATTTATTGATTAATCCATCATTGAAATGAAATATGTAACAACATATGCACGTTCTGTTGGAAAAATTGCAACAGAAATGTCATATGTGGCAACATATGTATATCATAAAATGGTCTTTGAGGGGTTAATTCAATTAAATTGTCACCTAATTCAACATTTAACACTAATATATAGTAGTACAACATTTATAAGCACAAAATTATAGTCTAATATAACAAGCTTCCTCAATTCTATAAATTATTTTTACAAAGATTATCATATCACTAGTTCATCATACAATGAGCAAGTAACTTCATATGATAGTTATATAACACCCTTGTAAATCGTTGTTTCAAGCGTTATATCATATTTTTATTGCTTAACTATGGTCCAAAGTACTAAAAATGATCCAATTTGACATTTTTTCAGTCTTAAATCGTACAATTTATCGATTAACCTATTCTTGAAGTGACATATGTAGCAACATATACACATCCTGTTGGAAAAATTGCAACAGACATGTCATATATGGCAACATATGTATATCATAAAAAGGTCTTTCTGGGTTAATTCAATTAAATTGTCACCTAATTCAACATGTAACACTACTATATAGTCACACAACATGTCTAAGCATAAAAATATGGTCTATACAACAACTTTAATCAATTTTATCAATTATTTTTACAAAGAGTATCATATCACTAGTTCATCATACAAGTACCAAGTAACTTCATATGATGGTTATACAACACCCATGTTTGTTCCAAGTGTTATAACATATTTTTATTGTTTAATTATGATCCAAAGTACTAAACTTTTATCCAATTTGATATATTCACATTCCTAAATCGCTTAATTATCGATTAAGTCAACCTTGAAGTGACACATGTGACAACATATGAACGTTTTGTTGAAAAATTTGCATCAGACATGTCATATGTGGCAACATGTACGTCTTAAAAAAAATTCAGATAATATTTCAAAAGGAATAACAACCCAAGCATCCTACAAACAAATAAGTGATAAAAACCACTAGAAAAGTCTTGATTTAATACCAATAACTATAATATTTTATCTTAGAAGATATCAACGATAAACTAAAATGAAGAGGACAACAACGCTTTGTTGTAGAAGAAAATCGTAACATTAAATGAAAGGTGTCAAATAAGTCTTGGTTTGGTTTTTGGTGACAGATTGACCAAAAGCTAGTCAAATCATCTCTGTTCTTCTCGTTCTTTGTTATCACTCTGTTCGCTATCACTGAGGAGCCTGTTTGTACTAGGCCTTTTAGTTTCAACTTGGAGCATCCATCTTATACTGAAGAAAATATCATGGAGCTCATCTGGAGGGAATCTTTGAACTTCAATCCAGATCCAACTCACTAAGAAACACTGTTTTATAATTTCTGTTGTTTCATAAATTTTTGAGGGTACTTATCAAATCTCTCAATGATCCTTGGAACACATAGCTCAAGTGCAGTGGAGGCTAGCTCATTGTTCTGTTAGTAGCTTATGTTAGATTTTTCCTATTAGTCATTCGAGGTGATCAAAATGTTCCAAGTACCAATTCCTTCTTGTAACCAGATTTTTTCTTGCTAGTAGAACTAGGAAAGCCTAAGTGATTACTGCTTGTTATCCTAAAAATTTTACCTATCTTTATTTTGAAGTGGTTTGACAGTTGTTGTATTTATTTTTTAGTCTGGATGCCCTATGTGATTGCATATCTGTATTCTAATGATTAATCACATAGTTTTCTTTAATGTTTCTAAATTCATTCTCACCTACAAGGTGATGTCCAGAAGCATGAATTTGCTATCTTACATGTGTTGTTTACAATTCCTTCCTGGTAAATGAATTTTGAGATTTGTCTTTATTAGATGTGTTGATAGTCACGATTTGTAGAATCATAGTTTTGCTTCTTCTAGTGTAACATGAAATCATCCATTTTGAAAAAGAATACATGCAGTCCTTGTATAGATTTATTTGTAGCATAATGTTGCGAATATTCTGAAGTAGGCATGAAAAGTATGGGTACCTAAGTAATAGAACTATTACATGTATGGAAAGCTTATCAGAGACTATAAGAACATTTTTACATCTCTATGTTATCATTGGTTAAACTTTCTGTAGGAAAATAAAACACACAACTTTTCTTTGGGAATTGATCATCTATCAACTTGCAAGATGGAGGTTGCACACTACTGCTAATTCCTTCAATATTTTTGCAAGTCCATATATTTTTGTTCTACTTTATTGATAAAACAATTGTCACATTGGACATAAAGATTCTAGTGAAAGGATCCCCGGATATCCCATCTAGCTGGCCAGCCATTGACACATTCTCAGCCACCACATCCCGATTATTGATTCCTTTTATCTCTAGTAAGGCTTTAGGATCCCTATAAGTGTCTACATGGGAACAATTGTTGCCTGTCATACAAATTACACATTTCATCGTGTGCACTTTCATCCCTTTTACATATATATCTTTGACGTAACCCCCTTGCCCCACGCCAGTCTTGATCCTTATCCCTGATTCAATTCGGATGGCTGTAATGTCTTGAATTCTCACATCTTGAATTCCACCTGGCATTTAACTTTCTAATGATATAGCATCACAGTAGGTTTAAATGCAAGTGAGAAGTTCATGATCAAACGTCTTGTTGGTTTTTCGTATTTTATACCATACTCATCCCTGCCACTTTTGACTGCTACACAATCATCTCCAGATACAATGTAGTTCTCCTCTAGTTCTCTAAATTATAATTAACTATGTTCTTTGTTCTTTCTTTTTGTTGGTCCTGGTGTTACAAATATATATCAGTGAGTATGTAAGCATTTCATTTCATCTTTCTTAGAAATAACTAGTTTTCGAATCTTCATTCTACTTCTGTGGTTCTTGAATTTGTACTTGATTTTCATTCTACTTACAAAGTTCTTGAATTTGTACTTCCTTTTTTTTTTTTTGGTGTTCTTAATCATATATCTTTATATTTTTAGGAATTTGATTATTTGATCAGATTCCTCTTATGAGAATAATTCATTGGTGTGGGTTCTTTTTCGTGTAACTGATATGCCCATAATTCCAAAGCTCAGGAGGTACATTTTCTATATTACTGCTAGACAATATTAATAAGAAATATATCGGAACAGTAACAATGACTTTTGATATAATATTCATTTCCTTTCTTGAATACTTTCATTTTGTAATGTCACTTTCTAATACCTAAGAATAATCCACCATAAAAAAAAAGAGCTTACAGAGAACAATGAAGAAAAGCTACACAAATATAGTACTATAATAGTTTGCTTGACAAATTTTCTAAGAAGTCGTCAAATTTTGGAGGGCATAGGAAGATTTTTTATGTGCACCGTAATGCAGTCATGTTGTTTTATGATATGCTTGAAGAGTTGAAGTAATTTTTGTAGTGCTTCTCTTTCTTTTCTTTACAGGAATTCTAGCTTTTACACATTAACTAGATTATGTTTGGTGAACATATAGTCGTACACATCCTAAAAGCCAAAATATATACAGTAATGTAAGTTCTTATATATTAGTTGTGATAGTAAATATGTGAAGAGATATGTTTCTACATACCTATACCAAAAAAATTCTAGTCCAATATTCTAGGATGACTGTGGTAAACAATTAGATCGTGAACTTGCAAAAACATCTACTTCCCAAAAGTTAACAGATGTACAAAGTAGACGGTGCTCTGCTCTATGGGGTGTTCTCGTGTGAGTATCATTCAAATAACTGTATAGTCTATTTTTCTCCTACCTGTCACACATATATGTATTATTATGTAAGCTTTAGAACTTATAGATCGACTTAAATTTGGTAATCAGTCGTTGCCACTATTTTGGCCTTAGTCAAACTATACCCAATTTCTAAGATTTTAAGAAAGGAGCATCTCAAGAGACTATACCAATCTAGAAGGAGCTTACATTAGTTTCAGGTCTATTTGTTGTCAATTAAAGTTAAAAAGCCCCCCTGCTAAATTTTAGATTTAGAAAATTTAGGAGGTATAGTATTAGTTGAGGTTTGCTAAATTCTAATCATCAAATTTAATCAATCTTCTCAACTATCTTATTGTTGGAGTCTCTCTGGTTTCAGGCACAACACATCTCTTCCAGTGAGCATATCAAGAAAATTCAAGGTATAGTAATTTATATTAGGACATTTAAGTTTGGGTTATGAGAAAGCGACACCTAAAGTTGCAAATTTGAGTGTGGATCTAAAATTTTCTGTCACATTTGTTTGATTCTGTTGACGCGCATTTGCAAATCTTGTTATGAGTAATTTCATCCTTTTTTGTTTGCATTGATTCTGATGTCCTTTAGTATGAAAAACTTTTGATTCGAGTATTAGAAGAATTTTCTCTTAAATTTAGTTTTTTCTGGAGTCTTTGGAGGATTTCCGGATACATTTTACCCTTGTGCAACTATTGCTCTTGCACCTAGAAACTAGAAAGCAGAACATGTGTGTGTGAGAGAGAGTATGATTCTGGAAGTCTGTAAGCAAAAAGAAAAATAGTATCAGTAGTTGGATTTTTCTTATGTTCTGATTGCCTTAACGAGAAATATTAGGTTGTATGGTGTGTGTATATCATTTTAAAGTTTTATGATTATTAGACTTCACTTCTCCAGTAACTACGTTTTGTTTTAATTGTAATCTGCAACTGTTAACTTTCTAAACTGATGGTATAGTGCATGTGGGATCTAGTTCTGATTTCTACAGTTATCATTTTAATGTTTTATGATCACTGAACTATGCTTTCTTGTTTTTCAGATTCGGTTAGTTTTTGGTTGAGATCATGTGAATGACATCATTTTACATCTCTTTCGATGTGAATATTTATAGAGATCTTCACGACCCTGCTCTCCTAATTTGTGTACCTTTATGGATCTTGGTTCCTTGAAATTGTGCCTTCACAAAACAGGGGAATGTGAAAGATAATCTGTACAACTTTTTGGAAAATTGGAACAATACTTGAGGCTTTAGTTGCACTGGTACATTATACATCATTTGGAGTTATCTTCGACGTGTCTTTTGTATTAGTTTTTGTTTGATGTTTCCTCACTTATTGATCTTCTATTATGTCGCGCCTTCAAATAATATCATCTGCATATAGAAAAACAGAAATAGTTTGAAAAATTCATGACTCTTCAGAAGTTCATATGCAGGCATGTACTGCACAATTTACTTCTGATTCATTGTGCTGCAAGCAATTTTCTTTGTTCTAAGCTTGAGTACTGTATAATGCAGAGAAAACAATAATTGTTCTTAGTTGTCACAAAAATTCTTTCGTATTCTTATTGGTTGTTATATTGCAGATGATTACGCAAAGATTAGGTTGGTGGTTGCTACTTGCTTTATCATACATACCATCATTTGTAGCACATTTGTTATTTGTATTTACAGTAGAATCTCCTAAATGTATGTGTGCCATGGGTCAAACAAGCGATGCCTGTGAAATTTTTACAAAAATAGTTGTGGTGAATAAGACACAATTCCTCCTGGAAAGCTTGTCTCTTCCCAACTGACTCGGGAATTGCTTTCTCCTGGGAAAAAATCTCGATAGTCAAAACAGGCTTTTCATCCTTACTACTGCTTTTGTCTCCCACATTACATAAAAATACCCTCCTCATATTGGTAGTTTATATTGGAACTAATTCCTTGTATTACACCTTTATATTACAGACCTCTATCTTTTGCAATGAACAATGCAAACACTCATCAATTGCTTTGCACACGAATAATGATCAATGCCTTTATAGTAATGTGCTTATCGATATTCTTGCAGGCAAACCACATTTCCTTTACTTTAATCATATTTATTTCTACTAATTAGAGTAAATGATTTTTTCTCATGCGCTTGGCATTGATATGATAACAAGTTTTAAAATCTAGATTATGCTATTCTTTTTCTAGAGATCCCTGGGTTTCTTTTATTAGCTATAATGGTGGGGAAAGTTGACCAGAAATTTAATATGGCAGTTATGTATGTTATATACTTTCTGTTGCTTTTACCAATTCTTGCACCTCAACTGTCTGCTTTGACTACTGCCTTGCCAATTTGTGCTCATGCTTTCAGCTCCCGAAGCTTCCTCATTTTGGGGGTGTATTGTCGACAGGTAACCATCAGTCCATATTATCATGAAATTTCTAGGCGTGAAAGCTCTTTCCTGTTTCATTGCATATATAAGTAAAGTTTCTCATTCAATATGTTAGTCTAGATACTTCATTTTGTCATTTAATGTCTTTTATGGAGATATATCCAACATTTCTAAAGTCAACGGGTATTGGAGTTTCAACTTCTAAGGTAAAAATAGTGGCCATGCTTTCCCCTATTGTTGCGGTGCAATTGGTATACGGGTGCCATCAAATGTCTGCAATCATATGTCTCGAAGCAGTTGTAGTTTTATCAGCAGCTAATATTCTGCTCATGTCAGTAGAGATAAAGGGTAGGAAACTATATGACACTCTTGTTGTCTAATATTTTGACTTATTTCATTTACATGTATTGATGTTATGAAAATAGATTTGTAACATTCTCAATTACTAATGTAAAATTGGACTGAATCAGTATAATGAAATTTTACTTGCATGAATAGTTGATCTTGGTCAATTCTTCCTGTTTGAGCTAGTTCTTGGGTTGAATTAGACACAATGGTCATACGTTCGTATTGATCTAGAACTAGCCCCATTGGTCCTGTTAATGTGTTTCTCTATGTTGCCCCGTGTTAAGTTCTTCATGCTCCAATTGTATTTGATAGCTTGTCATTTCATCTTTTTCTATTTCTTGTTCAGTATCTTTGTTCATGACATTCTCTTAAGAGGTTGATGGCAGTTGATGCTCTCCAGTTCTTCCGGGTGGACAACTCTTTCCCCTTTTTAACTTAAGGTACATTAGCTAGTGTTCGTCTTTCTATTAAACTAGTATCATGTGTGATGTTGCAGAGTTGCTTTTATGTACCTCCATCACTACGCACCAAGCTTGTTGTTTTAAGACTCCTCTTTTTGGTTTGTACTGTCTTGTATATTACTAGTAAGAAGCTTCGATATTATGTTACGATGAACTTGAATGGACTTTTTGGTTGTAGCTGTTGTGAGGGTTGCAGTGGAGCAGAAGTACAAGTGGTCATCTGGGTTGTTACACAATCCCAAACATAGTAGAAACTTCTCTACTCTGAAGTGAAAGTTATCGTTTATAGCAGGTGACATATCAAGTCAAAGTTGTCTAGGGCAATATTTTATTTTTAGTTGACTTCATTAATAAATAAAATGGGCCATTATATATTGTTTTCCTTCAAGAAACTGTCTGTCATTTGTACTACAACAAATTGATGATTGCTATTGCACCAACTTATTATTTGTCATCAGGTTCGCGTTTACCTGGCAGCGCTACTTGCTTTGTGTTATTAGTGGGATAGGATGGAGTTGGATCCAATGTCTGGTTCACCTTAAGCTCTGCTAACTGGTCATTGTTTCACTGTGAATTTAGTTTCCTCTTTTTCTTGTTTTCAGCTATATTCAACAACTACGTGAAGGTGTGCACAATTTTTTTGCAACATTTATGGATTTTGTTGTAGTTACTTAATGTCACATTTTATTAGCATATGAAATGCATGTTTTAATAGCGGCTAAGAGTCATGTTTTTCATGACAGTACCCCTAAATTTTTCATGATAGTACCCCTACATTGGGAAGGGGCTGGGGAATATAGTTAAAAAAGACTAGTATTGAGCATATTAAATACATGATTTATTTCACTTACTTATATTTTTTTTAATGTGTAAGAAAATGCCGGTAATTGACTTTGAATTGTGGCCAGAAGTAAATTTGATCTATTGTAGTGAACGATGAAGAGTTTTTGTACTATTGTCATATACGTTTGAATGCATTTGATTTTGTGGAATTTAATGATATTAGAGATCTTTAAGCAATCACTTTTGTAAGTATTGGTTGTAAAAGACATCTTTTTTCAAGCTTATTTGATATACTAGTTCACGGAACGTGCATCGCACGTTTTGTCCCCTAATTGATATTAGAAAATTTTGATTTATATTGCTAAGTTCAAATCTAAGTCCTTTTATATGTAAGTTTAATATAAGAATACAACTCTAGCAAAATATAACATGAAAATCTTATGTTAGAAGTTGGAGGTTTGATATATTAAATACTTCATGAAAAATAAACATTTTATTTTATCAGAGGAATTAATATATTTTAATTACTAAACATAAGTTTTAATAATCAAAAAAGAAATTGTCTATAAAAAAAGATACGCATAAAGAAAAATATTACAAAATGTTTGGGCGGTATACCATCAAATTTATAGAAAAATTACAATTTCAAACGAAAAAAAAGAAGTAAATAAAGACATGAAATCCATAATAAAAGACATCACATTAAAATATATAGAAAAAAAATATATATTTTCATACTAATTGAATAACATTTTGTTAAAAATAGACTTACTCTAGACAAAACATGACTTACTCTAGACGAAACATATCATATGTATAAAAATATAATCATATAATAATAATAAATAAGACAAACAGAAAAGAAGGCATGAATAGGTTAAAAATAAAGATAAACTATTTTTCTTGAACTATATATATATATATATATATATATATATATATATATATATATATAT
>NC_028646.1:48019356-48021580 GCF_001406875.1 Solanum pennellii | reverse complement strand
AGTACCAACACTAGTTGATCCTATTGATGACAAAATTGATTTTCTTTTGAAAATCAATTTGTGTCCATCTAGTGTTGACACTTAGCTTTAAATTTTAGAAATAATTATTTGTTAAGTTTGTAACTATCGTGTTAGTATTAAGTTAAACTAAACTAATTAAACTTAGAAATTTGTTAAGTTAGTTAATAAGTTAAACTTGTTACTATAGTATTAGAATTTAGTTAAAACTAGACTAATTAGACTTAGAAATTCATTAAGTTGGTTAATAAGTTAAATTTGTAACTATTGTGTTAGTGCTTGACAAATTTAATTTATGATTCTTATGTAGATGGATCGTAGTTGGATGTATAATATGACTAATTTTGATCGAATGGGGCTAAGATCTGAATTTGTAGAAGGTGTCATTGGTTTTGTGGAGTATGCAAAGACATTAGATCCTTTTCAACGTAGTGGTATGATTAAGTGTCCTTGTAATAAATGTCAATGTTTGAATTATGAAAAACCAGATGCTGTTGAGCTTCATATCTATCGAAATGGGCTTAAAAAATAATACACTGTGTGGACTAGTCAGAAAAGAGACCTCATGAGGTCACTACTTTAAAATAATATAAAATTAAATTAAATAATATCTTAGCGACCTAATGAGGTCTCTTTATTAAAATATAAAATTAAATAATATTATAAAATTGTGACCTCATGAGGTCTCTATATAAAAAATATAAAATTAAATTAAATAATACAATAGTGACCTCGTGAGGTCTCCTTTTTGTAAAAAATCAGATTATTTGTTGGTGACCTCGTGAGGTCTCCGTTTGGCGACCTCATGAGGTGTCTGTAAAAAAGTGACCTGCATTTTACTGACCTAGCGTTGAGGTCTCTTTTTCGGTCTCTTTTTTCCGAAAAGAGACCTCGTGAGGTCTCTTTTTGGCCTTTTTTTAGTAGTGAATGTATCATTTAGTCATTTTTTTACTATACATTATTTTTTATTTTATTTTTACTTTTGCCCTTATTTTGTACCTCTCTATAACAGTTAAGTACATGAATTTTTCAACATTTGAGATTACATATAAAAAGGAAAAAGTACAAATATGTTAGTTTAAAAAGATAAATGATTATCAAACAATGAAAAAGACATAATTATTATTCTATGGGATTTAACATGTTTACCCTCAAAATAATTAATGATAAATACAAACTGTGATTAGCTTTACTATATATATCCTAAAAATAGAAGAAAGGATGAATACAAAAATACAGTAATCAACTACAAAGTTATATTTAAAAACTCAAAACGATGGAGATGTGAAAAATAAATATTTACTTACAACTTCATATTGGAGTATATTCATCCTGTAACTATCATAAGTTACATATTTCTCAACAAAAATAAGATGAATATGCATGAAATTTTAAAGAATACAAATAAATAAAATAGTAAGAATTTTTATAATTACAAACTGGTAATGAAAATTTTACATGGGATGTAGACTAACCTTGTAGAATGGAAGATGATTACAAACTTGAATAACACAAGGAATATAAATAATGTGGTTTGAGTGTGTTTGATAGACTCTTCATTACCCCCACTTATCTTACAAATTAAAATTGAAAGGTTATTAGACTCTTCTTATCTACATTTAATTAGTACATGAATATAGCATTAAGATCTTATTTGATGCATGAATTTAAATATAACTTTTACTTAATATTTAATTAATTAAATAGATATTAATATTAATTTATTTTAGAGGTAAAATAAGGATAAAATAATAATTCAACTTTGAGGTTAGGGCTTCCCACTTATAATAGTATATGATATGACTTCAATTTATTTATTAGCTAATTTTGTGCTTATGGTCACTTGTATATTTAATTATGTGATTATATATTGAGTATATGCAATTCAGAAGTGTTGATGTAGGATTCACAATGATAAAGTTACGCTTTATAAGTGTTGCTCCACATAACAAATGAAGTTACACTTTATAAGTGTTGCTCTAGATAACATATAAAAGGCAACACTTTTGAAGTGTGACCAATAACACCACAAAGGCAACAATTTTAAGTGTAGTATATTAAAAAAGGTGTCTCTAATGCATCACAACAAAACATTCGCTTATACCTCTTTTGCTACGCTTTATAAGTGTAGCCAAATATGGCTACATTTAAGAAGTTTTGCCTAATGTCAAAGGTTATGCTTCATTAGCCCCCCCCCCCCCCCCCC
>NC_028646.1:47974427-48019242 GCF_001406875.1 Solanum pennellii | reverse complement strand
CCCCCCCCAAAAAAAAGTGTTGCTTAAAGTCTCAAAGTGTTTCTTTTTATCAAAGGCCACACTTTTTGCTAGTTTAGGCTAAAATTTACTGGAGTGGTCATAGGCCTAAAATGGTGTAGTGCTGAAATCACATTCACCCGGGTGCTACAAAGATGTACTGTGACTTAAGCGAAGCATATTGGTGGAATGGTATGAAAAGGGACATAGCAGACTTTGCTGCTAAGTGCCCAAATTGCCAACAACTGAAAGCGAAGCATCAAAGGCAGGGTGGCTTGACTCAAAATATAGATATTCCTACATTTAAATGGGAGGATATTAACATGGACTTCGTAGTTGGGTTGCCACGTACTAGAAGAAAACATGACTCGATATGAGTCATTGTGGATAGGCTAACCAAGTCCGCACATTTCCTTCCCGTGAAGGTCACCTATTCGGTGGAAGATTATGTCAAATTGTACATTAAAGAAATAGTGAAGTTACATGGAGCCCCTTTGTCCATCATTTCAGAGAGAGTTACTTAATTTGCCTTCAATTTCTGGAGTTCTTTCCAAAGTGGGATTGGTACGAAGGTGGAGCTTAGTACCGCCTTTCATCCCAAGACGGATGGTCAAGCAGAACACACTATTCAAACTCTTGAGGATATGTTTACGGCATGTGTCATCGACTTCAAGGGTAATTGCGATGACCACCTACCCTTAATAGAGTTCTCCTACAATATAACTACCACTAAACTATCTCTATGGCACCCTTCGAGGCACTTTATGGGAGAAGGTGTAGATCTCCGATTGGGTGGTATGAGGTAGGTGAGTTTTCTCTAATTGGTCCCGACTTGGTCTATAAATCCCTTGATAAGGTTCAAGTTATCATAGATAGACTAAAAGCAGCTCAAAGTCGACAAAAAGCTTATGCCGACAATAGAAAGAGGTACCTTGAATTCGAAGTAGGAGATTAGGTCTATTTAAAATTTCACCCATGAAAGAGGTGATGAGGTTTGGAAATAAGGAAAACTTAGTCCTCGTTAGGTTTGCCCTTATGAAATTTTGAAGCGAGTTGGGAGTGTTGCCTGTGAGTTGTGGTTGCCGAATGAGTTGGACATGATTCTACCGGTATTCCGTGTTTCCATGCTCAAGAAGTGTATAGGGGACTCGGTTTCCATTCTTCCTCTAGAAGGTTTGGGGGTAAAAGAGGATCTTTCTTATGAAGAGGTCCCGGTTAAGATCTTGGATCGCCAAGTTACGAAATTGAGGAATATGGAGTTTGCCTCCGTAAAAGTTCTATGGAGGAACCACCTTCTTGAGGGTGCAAAATGGGAGGCCGAGGCCGACATGAAGACATGCTATCCTCATCTTTTCCCCTTACTCCTAGACAAGACTAAGGTTATTAATTTCTTATATGACTATTTTGAATAATGTTGAACATGTCAAGTTATTTCTTTGAAATATGTACATATTATAGTAGATATTCATGCCTAAGTTGAGTTCTTATCTTTCCATGAAATATGTTTATTATGTGGCTTTCACTTGAGTGTGTTGTGTGCTATAACTGTTCATGGAAGATTATAATGAGCAAAATTGATATTGTTTTGATAAGAAATCAACATGTAAACTCTTAATGTTCGTATTGAGATCATCTTGAAATGGAGAAGGTAGTACCTCCTTATGTGATATGAAAGTTAAGTTTTTGTTACAAGTATATATGGAGTAAGTTCCTAATTGTTGAGGCCATGTTATGTGTGTAAATAAGTTGATATTTCCTTTTATTAGCTGTGACTCATTCTGTTGTATTGTTGATTGGTTAGCTGCTAGTCTTGAGTCTTATTTTCCTATAAAAAGGTTTACAATGTCATTCGGGGACGAATGTTCCTAAGCAACAGAGTATTGACACACTCGGAAATTTCCACAACTTATAGCAGAGCCTTGTATATTGAGTAATGATGGTTTTAGACCTCAACAAGTATAAATAACTTGTTTGAGAAGTATTGGAGCAAAATAACGAGTAGATGTCCCTATGTTTGGTGAAGGTTTCGGAGGGTCAAATTAAGTATAAAACTTGTAAATACTTTGGATAGGTAGAGTTTAGTATATAGAGTCTAAAATTATGATAACGACACCCCAAGGACCACCAGAAGGGTCCTTGGGAAGTACCCTAACATGGGAGGGTGGGTTGTCAAAGCAGCCTGCGTAAGTTAGGATTCAGTGGGCTGCTATGCGACGCGCAACCCACACAGACCTCACTGGTTCAGTTTTCATTTTTAAAATAAAAAGTTTTTTTGGCCCCGCGATGCGGAGCCACTTCCCAGATTCGTAAAAAGTCATATTTTTTGGTGTTTTTACTTCACAAATAAACACATTAAAGTGAGGGGTCTTTTGGGTAATTTAATGGGTGACTATACAATTTCTTAGGGTTAGTTTTAGAGTCAATTTTATCACTCAAACCAAGTCACTCAAAGTTGAACTCAAAATCTCTCTCCCAAATTCACTGTCTTCTTCCAAAACTTCATTGAAGACCAATAGAGATCCAAGAATAAGATCAAGCCTTTATGTTTTTCAATTCAATTTTGTGTCTTTCTCATATATAATGTATGGTTTCTTTCACTCTTGGGAATTCTTTCCGCAAGAGATCCTTCAAAAGATGATCTCTAACTCCCCTAAAACAAGGGTTTTTCTCCTCACATGGGTCTTCTTTCTAAAACAAAATTGTGAGTTATTTGTGATGAATTATGAAGAATTAATGTTGTTTAAGTATGAATTGATTTTCAATTGATGAATTCCTATGAGTTTTCCCTTGACTCATATCTTCCCCCCAAATCCCTAATTTCTTGGATTGAGTAAGGTGAATTGTTGAGAGTGATGAACATGTCCCTTGATTACTTTGATTTTAGTTATGTTAATACTTCATGAATTTCCCTATTTCATATGTTGGTTATGAGTTCTTGGATATTGAAGTACGAAGTCCCATGAAGGGCAATGAGGTATTATCTTGATTCTCCACTGATCTCAATTATGCAAGGTGAAATCTAGTTATTTGATAATGATGTTATAGTTAATTGTGTTGCTGTGATGTTGGTGACAAGGGTCCCTCATACCTAACCTTAGATCTATGAATTGGCTATGAAGTATGAAATTATGTTATGGTGTGATTATTATATGATTCAATGTAGTTTCTCATGATTATAATATTATGTCTAGAGTGAAAGGATAGTTCTCACTTGTGATCACCTATGAGCTATTATGATAAGAGGTTTACCTAAGGTTCTAGAAGAGACCAATGTGAACTTATACGATGTAATAAGATGATTATGAATGGAAATAAATGCTTAGAACCGAAAGGGAATGTAAATGAGATGGAGGTCTCATGTTAGTATGTCCGATATCTCATATGGGTTTCCTCACGTTAGTAAGTCTGAATTCCCTAATAATGCGTTGTCTCATGAGATGGAAACCTTCACGTTAATGTAATACCTCAAAAATTACTTAGGAGAAGCTAGAGACTAACATGGTTTTCATGATGGTATAAGGTTCTAAAATGTTCTATAATGTGGTATTGAGGCAGTGTCTAGAGTTTTATGTTATTTGGAAGTAAAACGTCTAGGAAAGACTAAGGCATTCGACGACTAAGTCACCTATATCCCTCATATGTGGTTATATGTGTAATTATGTGTTTAATGAGTTAATTAAGTCATTATATGAGTTATTATAGTGTTTATAGTCAGTGTTTTATGTTTCGTGAAGTTTGGAGGTCAAACGTCCAAGAACGTCCATGACGTTTGAAATGTTTGCCTTGAAGCGACCTTATGTGTCTATGCGTGTTTCGTTGAGTTTTACATGTTCATTTTGGATGAAATTCATGTGAGAGTTCCTAAATGCGTATACAAGCATGATTGGGTCTTAAACGTTTGGGAAAATATCCCCAAGGACCATTCAAGGGTCCTTAAGGAAGGACCCTTTTCATTGAGCCAAGACAGCCCAACCTACGGAGGCAATCGACACCCAGTGGGTCAGTCGATGCCCCGTAGGTTAGGGGTCATTTATGTATACTTAGGCATGGGGAAGTAGAATCCAAAGACCAGCCTCACTCCCAAACCACGGACCAACAGGACAGTCCATTGGTCAAGGAACGCGCTGTCGATGGTCTTCCATCTGTGAAGATTGTCTTTGTGCAAGTTACGCTTAAGTTCTAGGGGTGAAGTTGTAAATTCACCCCACGTCCAAATAAGAGAAAGGGAAGTTACTTTGGGGTCTTTTGGCTATTTTAAACATGTTTATAAGCCTTTAACACTTAGAAGATTTCATTCTTCAAATTCAAAACCCAGTTTCCTTTCGAAATTCTCAAGAACTCAATTGGAGCCAAAACTCAAGGAAGGAATTGGATTGGAGAATTCAATGGAGATTATTCATCAAATTTGAGGATTAGATTTATTGAGGTATGGAATTTGATCCTTGAAACTCTATTCATTAAGGAGCCACACTTTCAAAGAGGTTTTTTTAAAGTTTTCAATGATGAATTGTCCAATTTAATGATCTATACATGGATTCTTGCATTAAAGGTTTTAAAGCATTGTATATTGATTGAATTACGTTTAATTATACTATTTTAACTCAATTAACCTATGAACTCATGTAATTGATGAACCCTAGTTTTTGACTACTTTGTGCATTAAGTGATTTGGACTTAATGCTTATGAATTCTAGTGTACTTTTCTATGGGCTATTGATTGATGTAATAATTGTATTGAATTGATATATATTTTGTCTTAGATTGATGACTATAAATTGAATTCACCTAGTTTCATTGAATATCATGGTTTATGTATTGAATTAGAGGTTATGACCATGGGTAAGGGCCTTATGGTATTGATTTGGATGATTTAGCATTGGATTGAAGTGTTGAGGATGGAGAGGTGGTACTCTGCCCTATTTTTCTTTTGTTTTATTTTAATTATACTTCAATTATATTGTGATTGGTATGGTCCACTTATGGTGGCGGTGTTATGTACCTTACTTGCAATTGATGTGGCCTTGTCAGCGTTACTTTATGTAATATGATGATCATTGTCTTGTCAGCAAGTACTTGATGTATTATGATGATTTGTGTAATTTATTTATGTGAAGTATGAGAATATCTATCTATATGTGTAGTCATGTGAAAGAATATGTTCTTTCTATGTATGTTAAGAAATCATGTAGACTATGACAATGTGCTTATATGTGTAGTCTTAGATGTTGATGCATGATCGTTCCTACTTGACTATATGAGTCAATGATTGTTATATTGAAGATGTTATACTAATATATAGGATGACATAAGATGATAAAGGTCATTCCTAAGTCCTTCAAATAATGAAATGGAATATGTGTAATAAAGTAAAGAATGTTGTGTCTTGTTTTGGTAGACTTGTGTCCCTTACATGATACATGTATGAATGATAAGTGAATATGACATGTCTTGACTAGGTAGTCTTAGTTCACCCTTTTCATGTAAGAATGAATGATATTTTAGACCTTAGATGATGTTAAGAAGGTCATTTACGTGGAACCTTAAACCTAGTGGTAAGGTTATAAATGTTAAAGTCAAAGAGCCATAATGGTATCCTTCATGTAATGAAATGATGGACTTAGGGTTGATTGTCTGGAACGACATCATATCATCTTTAGGAAAGTCATGATGAGCTATCTTAGTCTCCATATAAAGGTAGCCCTAGTGGACCTCTTTGGTAGGGTGAATGTGATCGAGTTATGAACTAGATAATGAACCTACTCATGTGATCCTTTAGTGTCAATTAATCTATGAGAACAAAGGATAGCACCAAGTTATTATGTTTTAGGAAGTAGCTTTACTTGAGAAGGAGACTAGAGTACAATATAACTATACTTGAGAATGAGACTAGAGTGCATAAAAGCCCTTCATATTGCTTAACCATGTGCCTATATGGGATCTGTCCTAGCTCTACTTTTGGAAAGTAGAAACCTCATCCGAGTAGGTTAGAACTCCAAATTCCATGTCTAGCTATCATGGTCTATGTTGGTTATTTTCTATTCTCATCAAATGGTATACCTACTAGCATTAGAGAAGTTCTATGAAGTTTAGGTGGTGGTATGGGACGCTATCTAGACATTCAACAATAGGTTTTTAAGGTGTTAGTTAGAGTCCCTAGGTCTTGTCCAAGATCATTACTTGAATGTATTTATGTGATGAATGAATCTTAAATGAACTAACGAATGAAATTGCTTAAGTTAAGAAAGCATGTTAAATGAATAAGTACTTATCTACAGTAGCTAAGGGTTGTCTAGTTAAGGTGTGGAAGTGGCATAGGAATGGTCATTTCGTATCTTACCTAGATAAGTCTTAAGAATGACTCTAGTTAGAGAAGATGTTGATTATGTGGACATTATCTAAGCCTTAGTTATTCTTAAGGATTATTTAGGTAATCTTGAATTTCAATCATGGACGTTATCTTCTTGATTTACTTAAGTAAGTCTTTTGATAGCCTTTGGAAGGAGAATGTCATATTATCTATATGTTGATGTATTAAGTGAGAAAGATTCTATCTTAGGTAATCTATAGGATCTCTTAAGTGTGTGTTTAAGGGATTGTCTGGGCGGTCACTTCACAACTCACTCAAGTGAGACTTAGAATCATTTTTGGTAGAAGGATCTCATGTTCATGTGTATGATATCTTGTAAGTGTGTGTTGATCTCATTGTAGGTGGTCTTAAGGAGCATTTAGGTGTGCCTAGATAGGTTGTATGGGTGGTCTCTTTGTCTTACTTAAGTGAGTTTTATGATAGCTTTTAGTGAGAGGATTGCATGCTAGGAAATGTTCCTTTTGAAGCTGTGAAACTTCAATGTTACCTTAAGAAGTAGTCACTTTAAAGTGACATAGTTCACTGTAAAGATTTGTATAAATGAACTAAATTGCTTTAATGTTTTCTTATGTGTTTCTAAGTTGTTAAATGTTTCTTATGATTATATTATGAAATTTATGTAAAAAAGATGCATATTTCTAATAAATGTCCATTTTCATGATTTTATGCATTATGTCATACTTAGTACATGTGTTTGTACTAATTTTATGTTTTTATCTATCTCTACAGTGGTTGGTAGGTGAGGAGCATTTGGGAATCAAGACTTGGATCGTAGCATCATTCAAGTGAAGTTGAAGTATGTCCTCATTTGACTCGAGGACATACGATGTCTTTTATTTCTTTTATTGAAGCATTGTAATAGACTAAGTATTTCTATATTTTGAAGTGTGGGCCGTGTCCCAAATTATTCTCGTGTCTAAGCATTGATGAGATTGAGACTTAGTATTTCCTATGATTTCTAATGGAAGATGTTATTGAAGATATTCTAATGTTTTGTGGAAAGTTTTAGTTCCGCACTACTTTTCATTATGTATATCCGATGAACGATACGGAAAGGTCTTGTACAAGTCCTGTGAGAGCTCAAGTACGCTGTTTGCAATCCGAGTTGGCCCAATCTTTTAGGGTGTGGTTTTGGGTGTGACAAGCTTGGTATCAGAGCATAGGTTATGAAAGTAGTCTTAGGAATCAAAAAGTCTCATCAAGTCATGTCTAGTAGAGTCTTGACCATCGGTGTGAGTCGCGACACATCTATGGGCAAGAGGTTATTGGACGATACAGTTTCCTTCCTTTTCTACTCCTATGTCGTGTCGTAGAGTAAAGGTTATGAGTACTCTTTTCTTATGGTTTTCCTTGTGTTTCTAGGAAGATGAATACGAGGAGGACACCTGCTAGGAGAGTTAAGAAGAATGATGTGAACGAGGAGATTCCTCCTCAAGTTGCGCAAGTTCCTCAAGGTGCTCAAGGTGATCAAGTCCGTATTGGAGGTCAAGGTAATGATGATCCAGTAGTTCCCCAGAATTGACTAATAGAGAGATTAGAGAGGCTTTGCTTACCTTAGCCCGAGCCGTGACTACTCAAGTGAATTTGAGTATGGAGCCTAGAGTGAATGTTGTGGAGAGCACTATGACATCCAGACTGAGAGATTTTGTGAGGATGAATCCTCTTATCTTTCTTGACTCTAATGTAGGAGAGGATCCCTAAGAGTTTATTTATGAGGTGTATAAGATTGTGCATGCTATGGGAGTGACTTCTTGGGAGAAGGCGAAGTTCTCTTCGTATCAATTGAAAGATATTGCTCAACTGTGGCATACACAATCGAAAAGGCAATATGCCGGTTGAGTTGGATACTATTGAGTGGGAAAAATTTAAGGCAGATTTTCTTGGAAAATACTTTCCCCGTGAGAAGAGGGAGGTTAAGGTAGAGGATTTTATCAAACTCAAGCAAGGCAATATGAGAATTGAGGAACAAACACTCTTTGAAGTTCTCTATGTTGTCCAAATATGCCCCATCTCTTGTGTCTAAATCTAGGGATGATATGAGTAGATTCTGACGGATGTCGCCGATCTAGTGAGGGAAGAATGTCGTACGACCATGCTACATGATGATATGACCCTAACTAGACTCATGGTGTATGCCCAATCAATTGAAGAGTCCAAACTTAAGAGGACGTCTAGGAACTTGAAGAGAAGTGGTTGTAGTGACTACTATTCAAACTAGGTTCAAAAAGAGGGCTCAAACTCAAGATGAACCTAGGAGTGATAAGGTAGTTTGACAAAGGAGGTGGATCTCAAAATGAAAAGCCTGCATGTGTCACTTGTGGAAAAAGGCACTATGGTAAATGTCTAACCGGTACTAGTAGTTTCTTTAGTTGTGGGAAAGATGATCATAAGGTGAGGGGTTGTCCTAAAATTGAGGCTAGAGGAAGTGAGGGTAAGCAAGTTTCTCCTAATATTCTGAAGGATGATGCTCCAAATAAGAGGCGTTTCTATGCACTCCGGACTAGAGGAGAAAAGTCGGATGAGGATGATGATGATTGTAAGTCCTTGTATTTCTCTTTAGTGTTATGAGTTACTTCTAAGTGGTGGAGTATGGTGAGTAGTGGAGTGTTTATTGATTGTCCTATCTCTTCTATTCAACTCTAGTTTTAGAGTAGAAAGTCATAGAAGTATCTTGCATGTGCATTGTGTTTAGGGGTCTTATTGAAATTGAATTTCATTTATTCCTTGCATTGTTCATTTTATGAAGTTTTGATTATGTTGTAAGATGTGTTTATGGTGTTCTACATTGTACAGGAGCATGTTTTTATCATGAATTGCCTAAAAGTTGCATTTTTGGAAAAATTGCAAAACTCACTGTAATGCATGCCTGCTCACTGTAAAAATTTTGAAAAAATGACTAATTCATTCTTTGGTCAAAAATTGTTGTAATGTGGTTAGAAATGATTTATATGAGCATGATATTTAATATAAAATGAGATTTTGCTATTGAGAATGAAGGATGTGAGTTTTATAGCATGATGAGTTGTAGATTTGCTTCTAGTTTCTTGTTGTGTTGTGATCCTCTTGATTATATGAAATTGATGTTCTCTTAGATGTTTGTATCATATGAGATGTTATATGGTATGGTCATGAGTTGCAAATTGAATCTCTATTGAAAGTGGCAAGTGTCATTGCAGGATGAATGTTGTCCAAGTGGGGGAGATTGTAGTACCTCGAAAATGACTTACATGAAGGTAGAGTCTAACATTGTTTTCATGATGGTATTAGGTCCTAAAATGGTCTATAATGTGGTATTGAGGCAGTGTCTAGAGTTTAAGGAGATTTGAAAGTGAAACGTCAAGGGACGACCAAGACTTTTGACGACTAAGTCACCTATGTGTCTCATATGTGGTTATATGCTTAATTTTGTGTTTCATGAGTTAATTAGTTCATTATATGATTTATTATAGTGTTTATAGGCAGTGTGTCAAGTTTCGTGAAGTTTGGAGGTCAAACGTCCATGACGTTTGAAAGGTTTACCTTGAAACGACCCTCTGTGTCTATGCGTGTTTCGTTGAGTTTTACGTGTTCATTCGGGATGAAATTCATGTGAGAGGTACTAAACTTGTATACAAGCATATTTGGGTTAGAAACGTCTGGAAAACATCCCCAATAACCATACAAGGGTCCTTGAGGAAAAACCCTTTTAATTGAGCCAAGATTGCCCAAGACAACCCAATCTATGGAGGCAATCGACGCCTAGTGGGTCAGTCGATGCCTCGTGGGTGAGGGGGTCATTGGTGAATACTTAGGCGTGGGAAGGATAAGAAAAAGAATAGCCTCAGTCCAAAACCACGGACCAACAGGACGGTCTGATGGTCAAGGGACGGATCGTCGATGGTCTTCTGTCTATAAACACTGTCTCTGCGTAACTTCCTGTTAAATTCAAAAGGTGAAGTTGTAAATTCACCCCATGTATAAATAAGAAAAACGGCAGTCAATTAGGGGTCTTTTGGGTATTTTAAACATGTTTATAAGCCTTTAACACTTAGAAGATTTAATTCTTCAAATCAAACCCAAATTCCCTTAGAAATTCTCTAGAATTCCATTGGAGCCAAAACTCAAGAATGTGCTTGGATTGAAGAATTGCGTGGATATTCTTCATCAAATTTTGGAGGATTAGATTTATTGAGGTATGGTTTTTTATCCTTGAAACTCTATTCATCAAGGAGCCCAACTTTCAAAGAGGTTTTCTAAAATTTTCAAAGATGAATTGTCCAATTTCATGATCTATCCATAGGTTCTTGCATTAAAGGTTTTAAAGCATTGTACATTTATTTAATTGAGGTTAATTAGATGATTTTAACTCAATTAACCTATGAACTCACGTAATTGATTAACCCTAGTTTTGACTACTTTACGGGTTAAGTGATTTAGACTTGATGCTTATGAATTCAAGTGTAGTTTTCTATGGGCTATTGATTGATGTAATAATTGTATTGAATTGTTATCTAGGCTGTTTTAGATTGATGAATATATATTTAATTTACCTAGTTTCATTAAATATCATAGTTTATTTATTGAATTATTGTGTTATGGCCATGGGTGAGGGCCTTATGGTATTGAATTGGATGATTTAGTATTGGATTGAAGTATTGAGGATGGAGTGGTGGAACGCTGCCCTAATTCTCTTTATTTTATGTTAATTAGACTTCAATTATGTTGTTATTGGTATGATCCACTTATGGTGGCGGTGTTATGTGCCTTACTTGCAATTGAAGTGGCCTTGTCGGCGTCACTTTATGCAATATGATGATCATGGCCTTGTCGGCAACTACTTGAAGAACTATGATGATTTGTGTAGTTAATTATGTGAAGTATGAGAATATTTATATACATGTTAAGTAATGTGAAAGTATGTGTTCTTTCTATGTATATTAGGAAATCATGTAGAGTATGACTATATGCTTATTTGTGTAGTCTTAGATGTTGATGCATGATTGTTCCTACTTGACTATATGAGTCTATGATGGTTATATTGATGATGGTATAGTAATGTATAGTTTGACATAAATATGGTAAGGGTCATTCCTAATTGTTTCAAAGAATGATATGGTAATGTGTAATAAAGTAAAGAATGTTGTGTCTTGTTTTAGTAGACTTGTGTCCCTTACTTGATACATGTATGAATGATATGTGAATATGAGATGTCTTGACTAGGTAGACTTAGTGCACCCTTTTCATGTATAAATGAATGATATGTGAGACCTTATATATTTTTAAGAACTTCATGTACGTGGAACCTTTAACCTAGTGGTAAGGTTATAAATGTTGAAGTCGAAGAGCCGTAATGGTATCCTTCATGTAAAGAAACGATGGCCTTAGGGTTGATTGGCTGGAATGGAATCATATCATCCTTAGGAAAGTCATGATGATCTATCTTAGTCTCCATTGAAAGGTAGCCCTAGTGGACCTCTTTGGTAAGGTGAATATGATTTGGTTATGAACTACATAAGTAGCCTATTCATGTGATCCTAATGTGTCAATTACTCTCTGAGAACGAAGGCTAGCACCGAGTGATTATGTTATGGGAAGTAGCTCTACTTGAAAAGGAAACTAGAGTACAATGTACCTCTACTTGAGAATGAGACTAGAATGCATAAAATCCCTTCATATTCCTTAACCATGTTCCTACATGAGATGTGTCCTAGTTCTACCCTTGGCTAGTAAAACACCCTCATTGGAGTAGGTTAGAACTCTAGATCCCACGTCTACCTATCATGGTCTATGTCGGTTATTGCCTATTCTCATCATAAGGGATACCTACTAGCATTAGAGAAGTTCTACGAAGTTCAGGTGGTGGTATATGATGCTATCTAAACATTGCACAATAGGCTTTGAAGGTGTTAGTTAGAGTCCCTAGGTCTTGTCCAAGACCATTACTTGAATGTCTTTATGTGATGAATGAGTCTTAAATGAACTAATGAATAAAATGTCTTAAGTTAAGAAAGCATCTTAAATGAATAAGTACTTATCTAGACTAGTTAAGGGTTGTCTAGTTAAGGTGTGGAGGGGGCATAGGAATGATCACTTCGTATCTTACCTAGATAAGTCTTACGAATGACTCTAGTTAGGGAAATAGTTGATTGTGTGGAAATGATCTAAGCCTTAGGTAGTTTTAAGGATTATTTAGGTGGTCTTTAAGAGGTCAATCATGGACGTTATCTTCTTGATTTACTTAAGTAAGTCTTTTGATAGACTTTGGAAGGAGAATGTCATATTATCTATATATTGATGTATTAAGTGAGAAAGATTCTATCTTAGGTAATCTATAAGATCTCTAAAGTGTGTGTGTAAGGGATTGTATGGGTGGTCACTTCACAACTCACTCAAGTGAGACTTTGAATAACTTTTGGTAGAAGAATCTCATGTTCACGTGTATGATATCTTGTAAGTGTGTGCTGACGTCATTATAGGTGTTCTAAAGGAGAATTTAGGTGTGCCTAGAGAGGTTGTATGGGCGGTCTCTATTTGTCTTACTTAAGTGAGTCTTACGATAACTTTTAACAAAAAGATTGCATGCTAGGAAGAGTTCCTTGTGACGTCGAGAAACTTCACTGTAACCTTAAGAAATAGTCATTTAAAAGTGACATAGTTCACTGTAAAGATTTGTATAAATGAACTAAATTGATTAAATGTTATCGTATGTGTTTCTATATTGTTAAATGTCATTCTTATGGTTATATTATGATATTTAAGTCAAAAAGATGCATATTTATAATAAATGTCCAGTTTGATGATTTTATGCATTATGACATACTTAGTACATGTGTTTGTACTAACTCCATTCTTTTATCGATCTCTATAGTGGTTGGTAGGTGAAAAGCATTTTGGAATCAAGACTTGGATTGTAGCTCATTCGAGTGAAGTTGAAGTATGCCCTCATTTGACTCGAGGGCATAAGATGTCTTTTATTTCCTTTATCAAAGCATTGTAATAGAATAAGTATTTCTATATTTTGAATTATAGGTCGTGTCCCAAAGTATTCTCGTGTCTAAGCTCTGATGAGATTAAGACTTAGTATTTCCTATGATTTCTAATGAAAGATGTTACTAAAGATATTCTAATATTTTGTGAAATATTTTAATTACTCACTACTTTTCATTATGTATATGTGATGAACGATACAGAAAGGGCTCGTACAAGACCTTTGAGAGGTCAAGTATGTCGGTTGCAATCCGAGTTTAGCCCAATCTTATAGGATGTGGTCTCGGGATGTTATAGTTAGTAAGTGAAGGTTTCTAGCAACAATCTCCTTGAAACTTAACTATGTGCCCACATACGACTCTAGCTTAGTGGATCCACCTAGATAGCTACGTACGAATGGTTGCACCCTAGGCAAGTGTTAACCCTCTATTTTCGGTGTGGGAGCAGAACACCAGATTCCGTGTAGCTCACATGGTCTCATGTCGTTTATCTCACTTCTTTCCCTAATTTAAAGGTAAATGAATAAGTTAAGTATGTTAAATCTTATTAGGGTTGTCTTGAAGGCTATTACACAGGGCAAGGGAGGGTATGAGACTTCTCTTACTCATTGCACATGTGGGATCCTAAGGGATTATTATAAGTAGTGTTCTTTTATGATTATGATTATGATTATAGTTATGATTAATAATCTATGATAAAAAATTAATGTACAAGCTTGTTATGAAAATATGTCGCAAGTATGAAGTGGGTTGCTTAATGTGATACTTAGGCTTGGATGGGATTATCAGGCTCAATACATGATGGGTTACTATTATGTTTAACTGACTTATGATGCTTCTTATATATGTATGTTGAATTAAATTTATAGAAAGCATGATTTTGACTAAATTGCCCTTCTCTCAGGCATTGATTATTTTGCGCATAGGAGTCAAACTTAGTATATGTGGTTTGTACAAACCCATATTTTCTCCCGTTTTCCCAAATATTTTAGTTTTGGGCCATTGAGGAGATTCGTGGTCATTGAAGAAGAAGACTTGGCTGTTTCCTCAGTCAATTGGTGAGTCCTCATGAGTTCCAAGGATAGATCCACTTATCAAGCCTTATTAGTTTTGTCTATGTTTTGAGACAATTGTTCCATTCTCATGTTGAGACTTTCGTTTTATCCTATATAGCATATTGTAATAGACTAAAGGTTATGACCAAACTATTGTGATACACTTTATAGATGATCTAATGTGAGACAAATTATTAGAAAAAACTTTGATTTGTTGTATGTTGTTTATGTGAGAAGCCTATGTATGCTTCCTATGTAGAGCTCTATATAAACCTCCTTGTTATATAAACAAAACTTTAAATTTTCTCGTATTTTCTTACCTATGATGTGCTATAATGAACCTAAGGGATTGTCTTAGTCATCGTAGAGGATGACGATGCCGGTTATGCCTAAATGGTATTTTGGGGAGTAACATATACATTCGATTATGACCAAGATGTATATATATCATAAGCCAGTTCATTGGTGATCAATTAAGAGCCAAGACATAAACGTTTTGGGCAAAGTGTCAATATTGTCAACAAGTGATGTATGAACATGAAAGGAAAAGCCTGCCTGGCTGCTTAGAAAGATGTCAATACCGGAAAGATTGTGGGAAATGATAGCTTTGGAGTTTGTGGTTGGCTTTCTCAAGACTTTAGGGAAATTTGATTCTATTTGGGTTGTAGTTGATAGGTTGACTAGGTCAGCCATTGCATTCCGGTAAGAGTGGATTACAACGCTGAACAATTGGCTAGGATTTATGTAAAGGAGATAGTGAGGATGCATAGTGTACCTCTTTCCATCATCTCACATTGTGGTACCTATTCCACTTCCAAGTTTTAGAGGAAGTTGCATGATGAATTGGACACAAAACAAATTTTTAGTACAACCTTCTATCCCTAGAAGTATGGACAATAAAAAAGGACTATATAAGTGTGGGATGACATGTTGAGAGCTTGTGTGATTGACTTTAGAGGGCATTAGAATAAGTTCCTATACCAAAGTGAGTTATCCTATAATAATATTTATCACTCTATCATTAATATGACACCATTTGAGGTGTTATAAGAGAGAGGATGTAGATCGCCCATAGGTTGGTTTGAATTGGGAGATGTAAAACCTTTGGGGGTTGACTTAGTAAAGGATGCTCAAGATAAGGTGAGGGGCATTCAAGCCAAACTTCTCACCGCGTAGAGAATACAAAAGAAGTATGCGGATCATAAGGTGATGAGATTTGGTAAGAGGGGTAAGTTGAGTCCTCATTATATTGGTCCGTTTGAGATGCTTGAGCGTGTAGGACCGGTGGCGTATATATTGGCTCTACCTCCTAATTTTATCTGGTGTACATCCTGTATTTCATGTGTCCATGTTGAAGAGATATCACGGTGATGGCGACTATATCATTAAGTTGGACTCAATAATGCTAGACAAGGACCTCCAATAAGGAGGAACCTATTGCTATCATTGATAGTGATGTTCAAAAGTTGAGGGCCAAAGATATTAAGTCTGTAAAAGTTCAATAGAAGCATCGTCTAGTTGAGGAATCTACTTAGGAGACCAAGACGGATTTGTGAGACAACTATACGCAATTGTTCGTCGAATAGGGTACTACCTTGTTCCTTTTCTAGGCTACTTGTCCTTAGTTTATCACTTGGGGACGAGTGAGGGAAAACTGGTATATATTGTAACGACCGAGTTTTGTCATTATAGAAATGCCAATGGAGAAAAATTGGGGCCTTAAAATTTGTTCGTCGTACTAGGATTTTCCAAACCTTGTCCAAATTTGGAGGAAATTAGAGTCATCAAGGTGTAGGGAAATCATATAGAAATAGGGTGGAGTAAATAGGAATTTTATTACATAATGGGTTAGATAACTCATTAAGGGATCCGTACGAATTTATAGAATTGAATGTTGATAAACAGACCTTGGGGAATTGACCGTAGCATTAACGGTACTTTTAGGGCTTATGGGTTAAGAGTATGTTGTGAAAGACAAAACTTGAAACTCCCCTAGGAGCTCACTGTCTCTCTTCATGCCGCTGCAGTGTAATTCTTTCCGCTGCAGCGACGCTGGTACAGCGGAAAGGGGTACCGCTGTAGCAAACGAGATGGAGATTGAATTATAGGATTTTTAAGTTGTTTCAAGATGGAGCTCAGTGGTTCAAAATGTTCCGCTGCAGCGACACCGTTACAAAGTAATGGTTAGATGACCTCCTTATGTATTTTTCAAATTTTTGGGTTAATAGACGACCCCTAGGCTATTTCAACTCATTTTCCACCAATTCTAGAGCTAGAAGTAAGTTTTTCATTCCCTGATTTTGTTTTTCAATGCGTAGAATGTTTTTGAATGGGTCAATATTTATGGGGAAGAATTTCTTGAAGAATCCTATGGTGGAATTGACCCTTAACTTACTAGTTGGGTCATGGGTGTTGAACTAGGGTTCATTCTTTGTTAGTATTCCAAGAATTTAGTATTTCTTTATTAATTCATGTATATAAAGTGTTGTTTGTAGACCACGAACAAGTGGAACGAATATAGAATGGAAGGATAAAGTTGTCTAGGGTTTGCAGCTTATTTCGAGATAGGTGGTGGTTGTGATTCTATGATTGTGTGATATACACATGCTTTGCTTCGTTGTGATACTTGTATATGTATGCATGTTTCAATATTTATCATAGATGTTATAATGAGATATATGAATATCGATACCATAAATTCATAACTTGAATAGGTAATCTTGATGTACTATTGTGATCTGTAATTGGGATTGGCTGCCACATTCCGTCATACTACTTGGATTGGATTGCCACTTTCCGGCACGCTAACTGGGATCTATATCCATGTTCTGTCATAAAATTTGGATTGGATTGCCACGTTCCGGCATGCTAACACTTTGACTTTTGGTTCCATGAGAGGACCAACTATATGATGTAGCATGTGAATTTTGATGTTTATTCGTATGATAGTATTTAATATGTTGATATTTATAAATGTGTTAGAATGTTGTAATTGCTTGTTTATGTTAAACTAGTGGGATAGTTGTGTGATCCTACCAGTACACTGTGGTTGTGTACTGATTCTGCACTTGCTCTTATTTTAGTAGAGTATATGGCATCTTTATGTGACTGTTAACAGACCTTGTTTAGGAGATCAATGATTGCTTCAAGTTCAAGGGTAAGTCACATCGTTCGTGCTACCATGGAATTCGCTTTAGTCTATGTCCACATTTTTCAAACCTAGACTTTATTTTAGTTAGTTAGATAGTTCACTAGAATTTTTGTAAGATTTGGTTCTTGTTTCTAGTTTTTGTACATTGACTTTCAGATTCTAGGTTTATTTTTTGCATTGTTAGTTAGTTATTAGATATTTAATTAGTAATGGAACTTAACTTAGTTATTTAACTTGCTTCTGTAACTTAAGTGTCTTAGTTTTTAGATTAAATTCTTTGGTTGGTTGCTAGTAGTGGTTCTCTTACCGAGTTGTAGTATGGGTGTCAATCATGACGGTCTGGGTCATGATAGTCCATGTCCCATATCATCATTGCATCTTTACCCTTTTGCTTGACAAACGAGACAACCTACGCACAAACAAGCTCATCTTTCTCCTCATATCACAAACCAACTCCTGAGCATAATTGGACACCTCATATTCTTACTAGTAAAATCACCAAAACCTCACGTGGAATTTAATATTACGGAATTTATAAAACAATACTTCAAAACTTTTAGTCATTAAAACTAAAATACTATATCATCATACATACAAGATTACATAGTAACAAACATTAATAATGTAAATGAAGATGACAAATATATCATCTTATCATTTATATTTCAATCAGTCAACTTTAATTTGATTTTATAATATATTGTGCTATTTCACGAAAGTGTTACTATTTGCTATTATTAGGAAGTCCAATAAACATCAATATGAGATATTAAATTTTCTAATAATTAAATAATTGTTGGTGAAGGGATGCATAAATTATAAAAGGCTGAAAGCGAACAAATATTCTAATTCTAACATGTAGAAAGGTCAACCCTATCTTTTACTTTACATATACCATTTTAAAGTTCCCCATTTAAAAGTGTTATAAGTAATTATTAAAATGACAAAATAAAGGGAAAAATTTATCATATTGCAAAACAATTCAACTTATTATATGTACTCTACAGGAAAAATATTACACAAAACTATTTAATTCATATGGGTCTTTTTTAAAAATCAACATACCAGAGTGATGAAGTTCAATTTAAAACGACATTTCTATTCCAATCGCAGTGTAGAGAAACACATCTATTACTTCCAGAAAGTAGTTGTAGTAATTACAACTTGCACAAAACTTAATAATATGTCCATAGTTCCTATTGAATATTAGCAATTCATGTATTGTGTAGTTTTCTATGTCTTTGAGATTGATAGAGGCTCCAGTCTAGCCAAATTCCTCTATAGGTCATTCGACACATCGTTGATCCCATGTCAAAAGTTTATTAGTTTTTGTTTTCTTATCTTGCTTCACTTCGCACATCAAGGCGTGTTAAATTTTTTAAGGTCTTAATGTCATCACAATTACATACCAATTTTGAATTTTGTCTTCAAAAGATGGTAGTATAGATCAGTTAAGAATATTTTTATCATACCTCCAATAATTTCCGTCGATAAAACTTGTGTGAATGCTTAATTAATGTGTGTTATTTATTATTTATTAACAAATAGTTATAACAATAACATTGCAGAAACATTAATAAAAAGTATAAACAATGTACTCAAAACATCACTTAATAACATAAGCATAAAACAATAACTGTAAAAATAAATATCATCATCTCTAACAATAGAATGAAAAATAAAGAGAAAAACGAGTTCAATGAATGCACAATGTCCCCTTATGAAAACTATTTCCCTCTAGTACCCGAGGTTTGAAGGGATAGATTCTCTCAAGATAGAACTATTGTATTCACCAATGTATTGATACAAAAACTATGGTGTACTGAAACACTCAATAGGAGCAAATACACGAATATTTAATTGTGAAGAAGAAGAAAAAGAAGTACTTCCAAATATTCAATGTTTTAAAATGGGAGGATATTTATCTATTTATAGACAACAAAGGGTAGTTTGAACAAATTTTTATGTTTTCTTAATGAAAAGGTCACAACCTTTCAAAAATATCATGCCTTTTTAGAAAAGTCACAATTTTTCATAGTCGCAACTCTTCATTAAAGGCGAAACTTATCATAAAAGTCGCAATGTTTCTAAAAGTCACAACATTTCATGAAAGGGGAATGCTAGTTTTTGAAAATAAATGAATTAAAAAGAAATCCTTGTTTGTGGTGACACTCTATATATATATATATATATACACACACACACACACACNTCTATATATATATATATATATACACACACACACACACACACACACACACACACACACACACACTAGGCATCTGAAATCAACAAGGTGGCGTCACGTGTCCAAATGAGGTGTTAGTTCAGTCCAGTGCAAGAACCAATAACAGCATGCCAAGTGTCAAAATGACATCCTTTGGTCAATCATATGCAACCTTGTCCACCCCCTACAACTATAAACAGGGAATGGACATGACATTTTAGGATCGAGAAAACTATTCAATAAGCATTTAGTAAATTGGAGAAAGCTACAACATCAACATCAATAGTTCTTCGAAGGAGTGATCAACGAAATTCTTCCCGGAGATCGACTTACAAAGAGAAAGCGCTTTCCGACGTCCGGAGTTCAACACTATCTCAAGGAAGTCTACATCATCCAACAATTCGGGAAATACGCTACAGATGGCCCTTGAATAGCAGAGAAACTTAGGAGAGAGAATCAAGAGAACAACTGAATTGTACTCACAACGATTCATTAATAAAAATCACATTTTCTCTTTTATTTATTTTGCTTGTAGTTAATTTTCCGCGCTTACAGAAATTTGTTGGGAACAGTTGCATATTATCATGTAGCTATTTCGGCATGTATGACATTGTTGTCACAACCTCTACAAATTAATTATGTCCTATTGCAAAAGTAATTTGCCGGGTCCAGATTCCTCAGCAGTATAATAGGAGTTCGAAGTCTAAAGGATTAAAAAAATCTCAAAAATTCCAAAGGGGAACAGCAATTTTTTTAACCAAAAGGGCAAAACCGCTACTGACGCGGCGATTTTATTTTCACGTCGTTAAGTCTCAAAATAGCTGACCTACCAGTGATTTTGTTCAATTTTCCCCCTATTTTTCTTTTTTGGAAAATCGCTGCCTCGGTAACGATTTCTGTGAAAATGTTTTTTCTTTTTTCTTTTTAAAGATCACTGCCTTGGCGCCTATTAAAGTACAATATTTTTTAAAAAAATATAGCTACCAATTATTTTTTTAAAAAAATTATTTAATGTTGGTGAATTTTTTCAAAAAATAATTAAAATTAGCATTTTATAAAAGAAAGTCTTTTTCTTGTTAATTAAAAAATTGCTTCTAGTAAATTTTCCTTTTTAAGAATATTGCTGCCAATTATATTTTTAAAAAAGTCATATTAAATGTTGGTGATTTTTGTTTTATGATTTTGATCAAAATAAAAATCGCACTACAATTTTTAGTAAAGATTTTACTAAATGATTTTTTATAAAAAATCCATTTTTCAAAATCACTGCAATTGCAGCATTTATATATTAAAAAAAAAATTAAAAAACAGTGTTTTAGTGAAACTTTTTTCTTGGCAGCGACTTTTGTGATTTTTTTAATAAAAACTCGCTGCTTGGTGGATGTTTTTTTTAAAACCAAATCAGTGCCAATTATTTTAAAAAAAAAATTGTATAATTATTTTTTAAAATTGATTCACAAACATTTAATACGAATTTTCTAAAACTAATTGGCAACAATATCTTAATAAAAGTTATTTAACTAAAATAGTTGGCAAGATTTTTAAAAAGAAACAAAGAAAAAAAATCCACACAAGACAACAATTTGCAAAAAATATATAATAATTTTCCACTTAAATCACTGCCAAAACAGCGATATTAAAAAATATTAATTTTTTAAAATAAAAATACTGCAGTCAAAGCGATTATATTTTTATAAAAAAAATTGCCAAAATCACTACCCATGCAGCGATTTTCTTTGGAAATTTTTTTTATCCAATATCGTTGGTAGGTCAGCGATTTTGAGCTTTTAACAGACTTAACGTCGTGAAACAAAATCGCTTCTGACTTAGCTATTTAGCCCTTTTGATTTAATAAAAATCGACAATATCTCAAGGAAGTCTACATCATCCAACAATTCGGGAAATACGCTACTGAAGGCCCTTGAATCGCGGAGAAACATAGGAGAGAGAATCAAGAGAACAACGGAATTGTACTCACAATGATTCATTAATAAAAATCACATTTTTTGTTTTATTTATTTTGGTTGTAGTTAATTTTCCGCGCTTATAGAAATTTGTTGCGAATAGTTGCATATTCTGATGTAGTTATTTCGGCATGTATGACATTGTTGTCACAACCTCTACAAATTAATTATGTCCTATTGCAAAAGTCATTTGATGGGTTCAGATTCCTTAGAAGTATAATAGGAGTCCGAAGCCTAAAGGATAAAAAAATCCAAAGGCGTACATCAATTTTTTATAATCAAAAGGGCATAATCGCTACTGACGCGGCGATTTTATTTCGCGCCGTTAAGTCTCAATATCACTGACCTACCAGCGATTTTGTTCATATTTTTTTCCTGTTTTTCTTTTTTGGAAAATCGCTGTCTCAGCAGCGATTTCTGTGGAAATGTATTTTCTTTTTTCTTTTTAAGATCACTGCCTTGACAGCTATTGAAGTACAATATTTTTAAAAAAAATATAGACGCCAATTATTTTTAAAAAAACTTATTTAATGTTGGTGAATTTTTTCAAAAAAATAATTAAAATTAGCATTTTAATAAAAGAAAGTTTTTTTCTTGTTAATTTAATTTTCCTTTTTAAGAATATTGCTGCCCATTATTTTTTAAAAAAAGTCATATTAAATGTTTGTGATTTTTCGTTTTTGATTTTGATGTAAAATAAAAATCGCAATATAATTTTTAGTAAAGATTTCACTATATGATTTTCTTTTATAAAAAAATATATTTTTCAAATCACTGCAATTGCAACATTTATATATTAAAAAAAAAATTAAAAAGCAGTGTTTTAGTGAAACTTTTTTCTTGGCAGCGATTTTTGTGATTCTTTTTATAAAAAAACTCGCTGCTTGGTGGAGCTCTTTTTAAAAAACTAAATCAGTGCCCATTTTTTTAAAAAAATTGTATAATTATTTTTTCAAAATTGATTCACCAATATTTAATATGAATTTTTTTTATATTGATTGGCAGCAATATTTTAATAAAGTTATTTAACTAAAATAGCTGGCAAGTTTTTAAAAAGGATCAAAGAAAAAGAAATCCACACAAGGCAACGATTTGCCCAAAAAAATAATAATTTCCCACTTAAATCGCTGCCAAAGAAATCCACACAAGGCAACGATTTGCCCAAAAAAATAATAATTTCCCACTTAAATCGCTGCCTAGGCAGCGATATAAAAAAAATATTTTTTTTAAAACAAACACTGCAATTAAAGTGATTTTATTTTTATTTAAAAAAATTGCCAAAAAAACTACTCATGCAGCGATTTTCTTTTGAAAAAAATTTATCCAACATCGCTGGTAGGTCAGTGATTTTGAGCTTTGATGAGACTTAAACCGTGAAAACAAAATTGCTTCTTATTTAGCTATTTAGACCTTTTGGTTTAAAAAAAATTGATGTACACCTTTAAAAGTTTTGATATTTTTTTTGCCCTTTAGGCATGGGGCTCAGCATAATAAGCACATTCTCTTTCAAGTCTAGCCTATAGTATTCACATATATATTAGTTGTTTAATATTTTACCTCAGACTTTTTTCCATCCAATTTAGCAATTCATAGTTATGTTATAATTGCAACGCTAATATAACAATATGGAAATGTTACCTATGTGGTGACTGCCCATTTGGTGTCAACGTATTCAAGTATATATTATTCTTGATAGTTATTGTTTATATCATCTTTCGCCGAGTCAAAGCTTGTCTCTCCCGGGAATTGAGTAATCAACATTCCATTTAGATTATTTACATATTAATTTCTACCTGCTAAGATTTCTATTTCAGTTATAGATTTTGAATTTATATGGACGAGCGAGTAGTCACAAGGAAACTTATAGTTCGTTTGTAACAATATTTCACGTCGTTTGCTTTTTACAATTATAGGACTGACCGTGACTGATTTGCAAAGAAAGTCTGGATAAAGGTGCGGTGAGTTAGTGATACATAGTAAGTAATTGAATGAAGGAATTTAATTACGTACTGTGAATAGTTACCGAATATAGCATCATTTGGCAATTTTTCTGTGTGTTCCAAAGAAACAAAACCTTTAGAGAAGTTGTGTATTGAAACAGAATGGTCTCTCTCCTCTATGATTGTGTTGTCAATAATATAGAGTCCATTCTCTTTGTGCACGGAAGTGTACATGGGTTTGACTCGATGCAAGTATTATGTGGTCATAACCTGATGCATAAGTAGAGCGAAACTTACAAACAGCCAGCACTTTCACTGGACAGAGGCTCCTATTTGAGTGAACAGTCACCACTTTTCGCATGAAATGTATCTGTCCAACGCCCAAATAGATGTTTATCAAAATAATGACCCTCAAATGTATACTCTCCAGTTTCATGCCATCAAACCATGAAGAAGAAGCCTGCAAAGTTAACAACTCACGAGTAAAGACTCAAGAGTTAATAGAGATAGGCCCTCCACTATTATTCAATCTGAATACCGCGAGACACATCATGGAAAAGATTACCCAGTAAGAACTCAATACTGTTGAAAATTTGCCCATTCCACTTTCTGCGACGTTTGTGTACATTCTTCCATACTTTAATTTGAAGCTAGCAAGAAGTTTGGTGAATGGGAATGGAGTGTCTATTGAATTGTGGGATATAACATAGAAGAATGACATTAAGAAGTTTGAAGATAAAAATTATACTTTGAGGAAGTGAAGTAATGATTGCTATTCTCAATCCATCGAGAAATTGATCAACGATTGCGGATTGGGTGTTGGACTAAATTGGTATCGTTATTTATCAAATTTAATTTTCAAATTATTATTCAACAATTAGACATGTATTTTGGTCAAGAGGTCAAATTATTTTCTCAAATTTTTGTCTGCTTTTATATACTTCTATTTGCAAGAAAGGATTGGTTGACAGTTGTGTAAATTATTCAAGAATTCAGACCAAAAAGTTGGATATTTTCTCACTTAGCTACTTTACCTTGTAAAAGATTCTACACCGTCAATGAATACTAGTTAAACTCTTATTTTTGTCAATGCTTTAGGTAAGATAACAATCTCAGAATCATTATGCCGAATTTAAACGCCAAATGACATAGTTATCCTAATTTATAAGTCTTCTCTGAAAGTCCCTTAAGAAAAAAATTTAAAAATTTTAAATAATAATATTTTTTTATGATTCCCACTAAAAATGAATTAGAAAACCTAAGTATGTATTTATAAGGTGTTGTGCCTCTCTCTTTTCATCCTCACCTTCTCCAATGTCTGATCATAGGCCTTTGCTAAGCATGAAAAAAAAAACATTTTCTTACAAGTTTTTTCCCTCAAAAGCTGAAGAAGAAGCTTGTAAAATTAACAACACTCCATATGAGGTGACTCGAGAGTTGGTGGAGATAAGGGACTTATACCCTGCCCCAAGAATCGATCTGCAAAACCCATGGTAGATCAAGAAAAATCTTACCCATGATGAGATTGTTGTAGGAATGCTGATTATTTCCTTTTTTGAGATGTTTGAGTACATCCTTCGTTACAGGACTTTGGACGTGGCCAAAAGTTTGGACAATGGCTGCAGGGTGTGTGTTGACATGTGGGATATAACTGAGGAGAATATCCCTAAAAAGTATGAAGGTGGAAGTGTTTGGTTCAGGAAGTTGTTCAATGAAAAATTTTCTCTTTGGTCCATCGAATTGTTCAAGGGTCGCAGATTGGGTGTGGGTGATAAAATTGGGATTTATTGGAATCCTAGATCTACGACTCTAGTGTTCAAATTGCTTTCTCAGGTTGGCTCGTAGTGGAAAGGTCCAATAATTTAGGACCAAAAATAAAATATATGCTATCAGAGTCTTTTGTTTAGTATTACTCTTTCATATAAGTGTAATAGCTGAAGACTTTATTATGAAATTGGAATTCTCGAAGTTCCCAATTTAGTGTGTGCAATTCCCTTTTTGTACTTGTGTTTCATTCCCTATAATTATATTGTTATTTTAAATTCATGTAATTGTTTAGTAGTTTTGATGTTCTTTGTCAATCTTTCTTATATATGCTCCTCATTACAAAGGATATTAGTGTGAGAATTAAATTAATGTACTTACAGAGAATGCCTGGAAATAAGAACCTAACATGACCTATTGAGGACCCCCTTAATCATTAGGGCTGAATCTTTATGTTGATGGATTCCATACAATAGAGTTAAGTATATAAGATATCTATAGAAAATAAGAGTACAAAGTATTAGGACATGTTTGACTAGAGGACTGTGATTTCTAAATTGAACAGAGATGTATTAACTTAAGACAACTAATTTGTGATAGTAAATTCATTCAAGTCTTTGTTTCCTTTTTTCTGCATAATCGAAACATGAGTTGTTGGCTGCTTAACTGTTGGGAAGTGCCCTTAGAGACAGGTGCATAACCCTCTAAACAACTACCTGCATTTAGCATAGAACGCTCTTCTTGAGGCATTTATGCTTCCCTTCTAAGTTTGGTCGAGGGGAACTCTCAGCTTGCGCTTTTTGTCTGCAGTTTTTCTCAACATATGATAAACTAACAACAGTAGTCCTCATATCTAAGATATTTGTGTTGAAATGAACATAAATCATCTTCATCGTTGAAGTAAACAATTGAAGAAAAAAATATGGTTTCCTCCCATCTTTTGTTAGTATTATGAAATATAGAAGGTTCTTGTGATAACTCATGTTGTTCGGTCACAGTTCTCCAAAATATTTTGTAGTATTGTGCTTGAACGGTCTTAAAGAAAGCACATTATTTCTTAGTTTGGATATTTCTTTTGATAGAACCTTTTCTGCATTTTTACTTGAATTTGCTGATATCATCGATCTTCTTCACGTAACATCAAAGAGATGGTGTCCATTTAGTTGTTTTATAGGCTAGTGGCTACAATAAATGCAGCAAGCAGATTCTATGGAGATTGTGAGTAAATGTAAAGATGTTACAGAAGGCAAAGTTTTTATGGACTTTCTGCCGAAGTTCATATACTCACAACAAATTCCTAGAAATAAGGACGTAATATGACCTAGATAAGTATTCCATTTCTTGCACAAACTCACTTCTGGAAGATTACTCGAAGCTTTTCTTCTCCCATCATATCTGCAACAGATTCCTTAGTCAAGGATGAATCTTTAAGTTGATTTAGAGGCGAGGTGGAATAAAAGGATCGGGATGAATTTTTGAGTCTTCGTGCGAGCTGTATGTGTTGAGATTCGCTTTTCGTATAGATTAACTTGAATGAATAAATATTATCCGGTGAGCTGTTTGCGGTGAGAGTCTCTTTCTGTATAGATTAACTTTGAAGAATCAATATTGTTTGGGATCTCCATAATATTTATAATTCCTCGTGCATGTGAATTTTTTAATTGATGGATTACGTAGAATAGAGTGCAATAAATAAGATATCTATTGCAAATAATAGTACAAAGAACCGGGCATGTTTGAGTAGAGGAATATGATTTCTAAATTGAACAAAGATGTAATAACTTACGTCAAAACTAAATTTGTAACAATATGATATAGGGTCTAAACTCTTTCAATTAGTCTGACCGAAAGCTTTTGCATGGCACAAGAATAAGGCTACATTCATTCTAGTCTATTTTTACATAATCGAAAGGAATTCTCAGCTAGCTTTTTTAGTCTGTAGTTTTTCGCAGCATAGGTTAAAATAACAACAGTAGTCATATGACTCATTTCTTAGATCTTTGTGTAGAAATGAACACATACCATCTTTATCGTTGAAGGAAACAATTTAAGAAAAATATTTAAGAAAGAAATCTGGCGTACACCCATCTTTTGTTAGTATTAACAAATATATTCTTGTTATAACTCGAGCTGTTTGATCACAATTTTTCCAAAACATCTTGTACTATTGTTCTTGAAAGGTCTGAGAGCAAGCACATTCTTTCTCAGTTTGTATATTTCTTTTGATACAACCTTTTCTGCATTTTTTATGTGAATTTGCTGATATCATTGATTATCTTCACACCTCGATTTTGCAAAACTGAATTTGTTTTGTACTTAAATTCTAGTAACCAGGTGTTTGCATCAGATCTATTCATTGTAGTTATCTATGGTTCACCTAAAAAAATATGCACAGTAACATCAAAAAGACGGTGTCCATTTTACTATTTTATAGGCTAGTGACTGCAGTAAATGAAGCAAGAAGATAACATGGAGATTTTTAGTAAATGTAAGGATGTCACAAAAGGCAAGTTTTAATGCATGTTCTCCCGAAGTTGATATACTCACAACAAATTCTTGGAAATAAGGACCTAACATGACATAAATAAGGGCCCCATTACACGTACAAACTCACTTGTAGATGCTTACCCCATGTTTGTCTTCCACCATCATATCTGCAACATATTACTTAATCACCAGGGCTAAATCTTTAAGTTAATGGCTTCTGTAAAGTGTGATTGATTTTAATGAAGCAATACTGTTTGGGATCACCGTAATATTTCTAATTCCTCGTGCATGGGAAAAGATTCCTCTGTGTCTTCCAAATAGAAAAGCATGACCTAATATAGTATACTCAATTTCTCTAAATTTGTGCCCACTTATAGCACATTTAATTCAAAGACAAAATAATCATCAATTCTCATATGCCGTAGCTTTGCCAGTCACCAAATACTAGGTTATAGTAAAGAGTTTGATATGTTATTCACCACCTCACCTTTTCAACAAGTCTAGTGTAAAAAAGTTTGTTTCGATAGTTTTCTCCACTAATTTATTTCGCTTCGATGTTGTAAACAAGAACGTATAACTCCTTGGTAAGTGCTCCAACACTTGCCAAAAGAAGGATCAATTTGTCATGATGAATCTAACACCCCAAAAAAAATTTGAGCTAAAACTCGAACCGTCCTTTGTAGTGAGTGAGATTTTGGCAAGGAATTTAAAATTTTTGGAGTGGTAAGGTCATTAGAGATAACCCCTTAAGTTCCAAGGAGATGAAAAGAGAAAAACATTCAAGTCATTCCTAAGTTTTCTTAAAATTTGGGTAAACTTCAAATGACTATAACTTTTAGTACAAAACGATTTAGGAGCTATGATATTATGTCAAATATCTTTGAGTCCTCTTTTGAACACTGCTGAGTTTGCTCAATCCCGATCTTTGATTAAAAAGTTATGAGTGATTTACTAATGACGCGCAAACATGGCAGCAGCTCCACGATGGCTCGGCTCGCGGCTCATTTTAATTAATTCTTTAGGGGTATTGTAGTCCTAAAAACCCTTAGAAGGTCATGTAAATTTCCCTAAATGTGTAGAAAATCAGTTTTTACAAATCAAACCCTCTCATTCTCTCCAAAGATTCTATGTTCATGAAAATAAAGAAACGCTAAGGCAAAGTTCATCTTTCAAGATTTTTGTTCAAGTTCTTCAAGAAGATGATTCCTTCAAGTATGTAAGCTTCCATAGTTTTGGTTAGTTCACCCGCACGCCAAACATGTTAAATTTCAGCTTTAAATTCGTTCAAAAAGTTGAAGCATGTATGTTCTTGTCATAAATTCATGAAATTTCTTTCATTCTTGAATTGTGCTGATATTGATGAGTTTCTCGAGGAAATCGATTCGATTCTAGAGTTTTGTTTAATTAAATCTTTGAGAAAATATATTGGGTATCTAAATCTAAAGAGAAATTGATCAAAAGAATCGAATTTAGGAGAGTTGGGGTTAGAAAACGGGGAAGAAAAAGTCAGACAAGGAACATGTAGCATGTACGCATCGCGGACATGTTCCTCCTGTGTATAAATTTTCTCTCTATGACGCGGACTACACTTTTTCCAAAATTATTTCAATTAAACATTTTAAACCATCTCCGCATCGCGGACTTACAAACTTCTTGTAACTAGGTTATTTTACCGAGCTTCGCACGGTTATAAATAATAATTGCATTGACTTTGAAATTAATTTTATTATCAATATCCATAAATTAAAAATAATGGAAAAATAAGTTCTTAAAAATATTGACAATATTCCAACATAAATTTGATTATTTGTCATTATTACAAAACTCAAGAACCTCTAATGAATGAATTATTGACAAAAATAATAGATCATTGGTTCTTTCATATACATTAAATGAAAAATAAAAAAGAAAATAAGAATATATATACAAAGACTTTTTGTAATAGAGAGAAACATTTAGGTTGCATAAAATATAAGTGAGAATTCTTGGAATTGAGTACAATAATTATTTTCTGCACAATGAATATACATACTATATGCGTATATGTTCAATATAACCAGAGACAGCAACTTTTTAGAAACATAACATCAGAGTTTAAAACATGTCTTCTAAAGCAACAATTAATATCATAATCATAAGCTAATGGTGTGAAAAAATATACAAGTATATGTAAAAATAGAATAAAATAGAAAGGAGAAAATGAGTCTACTGAATGCACAATGTCCCTAAAAAATGATTCCCCTCACCAGATATTTAAAAAATATATATGCACTAAGGATGAAACGATTTATTCACCAACTTATAGATAAAAAACAATGGTGTCAGTAAGTCACTCAACAGGAAAAAAGTACACGAATATTTAATTTTGCAGAAGTAGAAGAAGAAGATCAGATTTAGTTAGATAGTTAAATAGAAACTCTTATTAGATTTGGTTCTCATTTATAGTTTTGGTACATTGACTTTCATATCGTAGGTTTATCTTCCGCATTGTTAGTTAGTTATTTTATTTTTAATTAGTAATGGTACTTAGCTTAGTTATTTAACTTGTTTCCTAACATAAATGCCTTAGTTTTTAGATTTATTGCTTTGGTTGGTTTCTAGTAGTGGTTCTCTTACCGAGGTCGTGACGAAGTTGATATCAGAGTCTAGGTTTGTTGATCTCGATGTACAAAAACCACTCTAATAGAGTCTCATGGAACGGTACAGGGACACTTTTACTTTTCTTCGAGAGGCTATAGGAGTTTAGGAAACCTCCATTTTCTCTTATCTTCTTCGTGCTATGACTTGATTCCAATTGGTGTCTAGCAATTCAAATTGGTATCTAATTTCTTTCACTCTTCTATTCACAGATGGTTAATACTAGGTATAACGACGTTAGGCTTGTAGCTCCTGCTAATGCTCCATCTAAGGAACCCACTGGGAAAGGTCGCAGTCGAGGCTGAATTAGAAGAAGAGCTAGGGAAGAGGTTGTGGGAACGTGGCACATACTGTGATAAAGGTGCCAAACGACTTTGTTCAGGTGAATGAGAACCCTGTGGTACATAACGAAGAGATAAAAGAGGAAGTTGAGTTTGAGAATGTTGCGGAGGTTGAAAATGAGGAAGGAGGGTAGGATTAAGCTACATGAATCCCTCCCATTGATCCGGTGTTAGCTCAACATATCATGTCATTTTTGAAAGGGTTGTCTGATTCGGGGATGATTCCACCTACTCAAATCTCCACAAACCCTCCTGTTGCTAACCCATGCCCAAGATGGTTGGGGAGGTTCGAAATGATGCTTTATTCCATCCTTTGTTGGGTTCTGTGATGACCGCTAATGAGCATGAAATGTTGACAAAAATTTTTGAAGCTTAAGCCCCCCAATATTTCTTTGTTCTAAAACAGAAGATGCTTGTGAGTTCATATTTGATTGTTATGAGAGGTTGCATAAGTTCGGTATTGTTCACCAACATGGGGTTGAGTTCGTGCCGTTTCAACTTCAAGATGAGTCCACGAAATGGTGGATAAATTATATGGAATGAAGAGCATCTACATTACCTCCACTTACTTCGACCTAATTTCATGCCTTGTTTTTAGAGAAGTATGTGTTGAGGACTTTAAGATATCGCACAAAGGATGAGTTTATGACATTAGAACAGTGTAGTATGTATGTGGCTGCTTATGAAGCCAAGTTCCATGCTTTTTCTCTATATGCCACGCAATTGGTTACTAATGAAAAGGGGAGGATGCGGTTGTTTATTAAAGGTTTGGATTCTAAGCTACAAGTGTTATCCGTTCAAATGACTTCTACCGGAAAGTTCTTCAATAAAGTGACTAATCATGTCAAGAAGGTGGAGGGGGTGAAGCAACATGGTCAAGCTAAGGTGTTAGCTAAGAGGGTGTCACGCCTCGAGCCTACACCCTGGGCAGAATTGGCACTCGGTAACCATTGTTGGCCCCGAGAAAATCCTTGTTCTGACTTTCTTAACTCAGTGGAAGATAACAATCACACCTATAAGGATAAAAAACATAACTGAAATGAATATTAATAATATCTGAAATGTTTGAAAAGTTTAAACATTCAAATTGGCCAAAATGGCAATCCAAGTCTTACATAAAGAATGAAAATGTAAAGACTACTGAACCACTAACTGTCTATAAAGCCTCTAAACTGACCGAGATGAATGTTGGGACAAACCCCACAACATTCTGTTGAACTAATCTCGAAATCAATAAGATGTGTCCTCCGAAATGCAAATAAGCTCACCAACTGACTTTGGAGAGCTTAACTGGATTAACGGTGCGCTCGATGTCGATTCTTGTTACATGTGTCTGCATCATGATATGATGCAGGCCAACTGGTATCAGTACATCGAATGTATGGGCATTAAAGTTAGAATGCTAAACAACACTTAAGCTTGAAGAGGAATATGAAAAAACACTTACCTTTGAACTCATGATCTACTGAATCTTATTCAATATACGCAGTTTAAAAGTAATTGCAACATAAAAAAAATATGCCTGAAAACATGTTATATACTCCGAATGTATACAAGTATACAAAGATATTTGTGATGTATGTAAAAATACAAATAAGTAATGTATATGAAAATACAATACTTGAGCTTCTCTAATCGACAACCATCACTTAAGAGATACAGTAATTATACAACATTATTCGTCCAATGCTGCCCGACCATCCTAGCCTTGCCAAAGTATAGGACCTAAAATGTCTAATGGATCCACTAGTAAACTGTGAGAAAGTTTCATATAAAAAATATGACCCTTTTCTACCGATAATGGATACATGGTTTTCGTGGAGACTTGAGTTAATATGAACTCACATCCCCACATCGGTGCTCAATACTACTCCAAATATATATATATATATTTGGATCTTATGTTCTTAAGGCATACTAATTATGTTATTTTGAGATCATTCATCAAAACTTATCTTTTAAAAAGCTCTTTTGGAACTCATAGTTTCCCTGCTTCTTTAAATGTGAAAACATTTTACTTCTCTTTTAGAGTACTTATTTCCCTTATAGCTTTGGAGAACTTAATTAAACTCTTTTAATATTTGATCAACTCGTTGCTTGAACCTTAAAACAAAGTTAAAATGTTTGTTTAAGACCTTGAATGTTTTAGGAACTGAATTTGACTTGCTTCTTGAATTTTAGACCTGAATCTTAACCTCTTTCACTTTGATATTAACTTCCCTTGAATTGGATTGTGGATTTAAGGATCATGATCATGTTTACGGATGATTTTATGATATTTAGCTGTTCTTTAGAGTGTTGGAATTAACTAGGAATGATAGGTACATTACTTAGAAACTAGTATGGAAATATAGAGAAAGAATGGGGTCTCCATGTGCCTTGGCGCTTTGAGAGGCGCGGAGCTCCTGAGCCTGACGGACACACACTGTCCTCAGGCGTGCCATTCGGAGCGGCGCGCCAGGTCTTGATGGACGGAGTCTGTCCTGAGGCGCTATAGTAGGCGCGGCGCCCCACGGTCTATCAGATGGGTATTCTGACTTTTCATCTCTGATTTTCAATTCTAAACCTCCCAAACTTCCATGGATCAACCCCAAACACGTAGTATATCTAGATACTTCATTACCCAACAAGACAACTTCACCCTTACTAAAATTTGGGTCGAATTTCCTGAATTCAACAACCCAACTTCCGAAATATCTCCCTCGTACTATATCGGATTTTGGCAAACTCGGAGGAGTTGGAAAGATTGTCCAAGGGATTTTCAACCATATAAAGAACTCAACCAAACTCCTCGTAAGCGTGAAGTTTACGTTTGAAAATGACAAAAACTCATTTTTGGAAGCTGGAAATTTTCATTGTTTCCCTACTTATTCCCAAAAATGATTATTCCTAGTTTCTTCGCTTATTCTTAGTTAATTCAAGTTACGATATGTTACAATATCTCCCCTTTGGGAACATTTGTCCTCGAATGAGAATTCTTTCACTAAGCTAAGTGTAGTAACATCATTTCAGCACTCAATAATAAAAGAAAGTAATAACATGCTTGCACATAGTCTAATAAAGTGCTAGGAAGAGAATTTAATACCTTGATTCGCATTCTCTCTAGATTCAAAGAGATGTGGGTATCTCTTCTTCATATCCTCCTCCGCTTCCCAAGTCGCTTCCTCAACAAGTTGGTTCCTCCAAAGGACCTTAACTGAAGCAACTTCCTTTGTCCTCAACTTGCGAGCTTGACGATCCAAAATTTGAACCGGAACTTCTTCATAAGATAAGTTATCCTGAATCCCAACATTCTCGGTTGGTACTATCTATGGAGGATCACCCAAGCAATTATTCAACATAAAAATGTGGAATACTAGATGAACGCTGCTACCTCTTGAATCTCTTGGAGATTCTATAAGGTCCAATAAACCGGGGACTAAGTTTCCCCTTCTTGACAAACCTCATAACACCCTTCACGGGTGAAACTTTCAGATATACCCAATAATCCACCTCAAACTCTAATGGCCTTCTTATAATATCTGTGTAGGACTTTTGGCTACTCTATGCCGTCTTCAATCTTTATTGAATCACTTTCACCTTCTCCATAGCTTGGTGAACTAGATATTGTCCTATCAACCCTGCTTCACCAACTTCAAATCACCCAATAGGACATCTGCGTCTTCTCCTATTAAGAGATTTATAGGGAGCCATTTGGATGCTCGAATTATAACTATTGTTGTAAGCTAACTAAATGAGAGGTATGTGATCATCTCAAAAGCCCTTTGAAATCGATAGTACGTTCTTCTTATCCATCCGTCTGTGGATGAAAATCATGCTTAAGTTCACCATTGAACCCAAACCTTTTTGGAAAGATTTCTAGAATTGTGCAGTAAATTATGCACCTCTATCTGAAATAATGGACAACGTAACTCCACAGAGTCTTACCACTTTTTGAAGGTACAACTTAGCATAATATTCTATCGAATAGGTGGTCTTTACCGGCAAGAAATTGACTGACTTTGTCAATCAATCGATAATCACCTAAATGGAGTTATGTTTCCTCCAAAATCTTGGCAGGCCTGTGGTGAAATTCATGTTAATTATCTCCGACTTCCATTTTGGAAGTTCTGTATTCAGAGTCAAACCTCCAGGCCTTAGGTGTTCTACTTTCACTTGCTGACAATTTGGGACTTGGCAATAAACTCAGCAATATCTTTCTTCATGCGTTCCCACTAATTTACCTCTCTCAAATTGTGGTACATCTTTGTGGAACCCGGATGAATGGAATATCTGGAGCTATGAGCCTCCTCCAAGATCCTCTCTTGGATTTCGTCCACCTTAGGTACACATAATTTGCCTTTGTAGTTCAGCACACCATCTCCCCTTTATTCAAAATTCAATACTCTTTGTTTATGAACACTTGCCTTCAAATCAAGCAAAATGGGATCTTGATCTTATTTCTCATTCTTTTCTGACACTAGTGATGATTCAGCCTCATTAGTCACCACTATCCCTCCTTCGATGGAATCCATAAGCCTAGCTCCCAAACGTGTGAGTCTGTGCACATCCTTAGCTAACTCCCTCTTTTATTCTTCAACAAGGGCAGTACTACCCATGGACAACCTGTTTAAGGCATCAACAACTAGGTTAGCCTTACCTGGGTGGTAAAAAAGACTCATGTCATAATCCTTGAGTAATTCTAACCACCTACACTATCTGAGATTTAGATCCTTCTGAATGAATACATGTGGGATGCTCTTGTGATCAGTGAATATGTCAACATGAACACCATAGAAGTAGTGAAGCCATATCTTCAAAGCAAAAACCATTGCAGCCAATTCGAATTCATGAGTTGGATAATTCTTTTGATGAACCTTTAACTATCTGGAGGCATAAGATATAAACTTACCATTCTGCATCAACACACAACCCAAGCCAACTCTTGATGCATCACAATACACCAAAAAACCTTGAGTACCCTCTAGTAAGGTAAAAACCGGAGCGGCAGTCAATCTCTTCTTCAACTCCTGAAAGCTTCTCTCACAAGCTTCAGACCATTGAAACTTGACTATCTTCTGAGTTATCTTGGTCAAAGGAGATTAGATAGATGAGAATACTTCAACAAATCTCCTATAATAGTCAGCCAAACCCAAGAAACTCCTTATTTCTGTCAGAAATGTAGGTCTAGGCCAACTCTGAACTGTTTCTATCTTCTGAATGTCAACTCTAATCTCATAACCAGAAAGAATGTGTCCCAAGAATGCAACAGAATTAAGCAAGAAATCAAACTTAGAGAACATGACATATAACTCCTTATCTTTTATAGTCTGCAGAACAATCATGAGGTGACTAGCGTGATCTTCATCATTCCTTGAATAAACCAGTGTGTCATCAATGAAGACGATGATAAACAAAACTAGGTAAGGTTTGAATACTCTGTTCATAAGATCTATGAACGTTGCAGGTGCAGTTGTCAAACCAAAGGACATAACTAAAAATTGATAATGCCCATACATTGTTCTAAAAGTTCTCTTAGGAATAGCACATTCTATTACTTTCATCTGATGATAGCCTGATCTGAGGTCAATCTTGGAAAAACAAGATACACCATGAAATTGATTGAAAATATTGTCTATCCTCGGAAGAGGATATTTATTCTTGATAGTCACCTTATTTAGTCTATACACATCCTAAGGGAACAATCCTTCTTCCTTACAAACAAGACGGGAGCGCCCCAAGGCGAGACACTTGGTTGAATGAAGCCTTTAAGTAGAAAATCTTTCAATTGCTCTTTTAATTTTTTTATTTCTTCTAGTGCCATTATGTATGTCGGAATGGAGATGGGACGAGTATGTGGGATGACGTTTATATTGAAGTCTATCTCTCTTTTGGGAGGGACTCTAGGTAAAATCATCAGGAAAGACTTCTAGAAACTCACTAACTATAGAAACTGACTGAAAGGAAAGGTACCTCAGCACTTGAGTAATTAACTCAAACTAAGTCATAGCTACGTCCTTTGGAAACTAACTTTCTTGCCTTTATGTATGAAAAGAAACGATCCTTATGCACTGCTGAACTACTACTCCACTCTATCACTGGCTCATTAGGAATCTGAAACTTGACAACTCGAGTTCTATAATCTATTGATCCATAACAAGCATGAAGTTTGTCCATACCTAGAATGAAATCAAAATCTACCATGTCTAACTCTACTAGATCAATTATGGTGTTCTTGTGATTAATAGAAATTGGACAATCACAATAGGCTCTTTGAGCTAGAATAGACTTCCTAACAGGTTTAGGAACACATAAGGGTTCACAAAGTTTTTCAGGAAGAATCTCAAACTGATTTGCAACATAAGGAATTACAAAGGATAAACTTGTTCCTGGGTCTAACAAAGCATAAACATCAAAATTAAAGACTTTGATCATACCCGTGAAAACATCTGGAGAGTTCTTTAGCTCTTGGAGGCTAGTGATCGCATAGAGAAAGTTTGCCCCTCCGCCAGTACAACAAGTGGCTCCTCCAGGTGCAGTCTTATCTGGTGGAACAACTGATGAAGATTGAGCTCTATTGCCCCATTACCACCGCCTTGCTTACTCTTTGGAAATTCTTTCATGAAACTCCCGGTCTGAATGCACTTGAAACAACCCGCAGAGCCTTCAGGACATATGCCGGAGTGAATTCTACCACACTTGGCGTAGGCAGGAGGCTTACTACTTCCTTGTGCCACACTACCCTGTGAATATGAGGCCTAGATCGGGAGTTCCGACCATGATGCTCAACTTTGTCTCTGGGCATAGGTGCACCAGGAGATGATGGTGCATGCCCCTTCTGCTTCTGAAATTGTGGTTGATTCGAACCACTTTTCTGTTGGCCAAACTCATTCCCGGTCTTGGACTTCTTGTTTCTATACTCTTCTCTATCCGTCAACTTTTCTTCTTCTACCTGGTGTACATAAACCATTAAACTCGAAATGTCCATGTATCCAATAAAAATTACAGCTCGGCCCTCTTTTCTTGAAGCACGACTGAACCCAAAAACGAAAAAACTCATTTTTCTCCTCTTGTCCTTAACCATCTCTGAATCATAACGAGATAGTTGGGTGAATTTCAACCCTATACTCATAAACACTGAGCGAGTCCTGCTTAAGGGAGAGGAACTCACTTACCTTGGCCTCTTTTAGTTCTCAGGGAAAGAAATTCCCCAAGAAAGCTTTTTCAAAACAAGACCAATTTGGATGTGGTGCATTCTCATATTTTCACTCCTTCCACCGATCGTTGCAAGTACTAGACACACTCTTGAGTTGGTATGCAGCCAGTTCAACTCTCTCAATACCAACAACATGCATCACATCGAACACCTTCTTTAGGTCTTCCAGAAAGTGTTCTAGATCCTCAGTAGTGCTCAAACCAGTGAATCTTGGAGGATTCATCCTCAAGAATTCTCAAATACTCGAAGTGTCAACCCCTTCTTGTCGAGCTCCTCTTTGTTGCCCGACTTAGTTGGTCACAACATGACTCAACATCCAAATAGCCTTATAGAACTCAGTATTAGTAACCTCACCTTGAGGTTGTACTTCCGGAGCATTGGGTATTTCCTATTCTTGAGCTTCTACATTTCTCTTAGCTGGACAACCTCTTACTACTCTTCGTGGAGGCAATGCTATCGGAAACACGCGCAAGCACAAATTAGAGAGAGACTTCTAGAGATAAACTCTAACGCACAAAACGAGTATGAAAAAAGTAAGAAAATCCTAAATTTTGTAGCCTCCTAATCATAAATGTGGCGCATTTCATACCGATGACTAAGACTCTACAGACACGGCTTCATAGACTCCCTAGGACACTTGAACTCTGTTCTCTGAAACCAAGTTTGTCACGGCCAGAGCCTACACCCTGGGCAGGACTGGCACTCGGTGACCATTGTTGTCCTCGAGCGAACCCTTGGTCTGGATTACTTAACTCAGCGAAGACAACAATCACACTTATAAGGATAAAAAACATAACTGAACAGAATAGTAATATTATCAGAAATGTTTTAAAAGTTAAAACATTCAGAATGGCCAAAATGGAAACACAAGTCTTTTACCTAAAGATGAAAATGTAAAGACTATTGAACTACTTTACTGTATATGAAGCCTCTAAACTGACTGAGATGAATGTTGGGACAAGCCCCACAACATGATATTGAACTAATCTAGAACGCAATAAGATGTGTCCTCTCGAATGTAGAGAGGCTCACAAACTGAATCTGGAGTGCTCAACTAGATCAACGGTGTGCTAGATGTCGATCCTCGTTACTTTTTCCTGCATCATGATACGATGCAGACCAACTGGCATGAGTACATTTATGTACAAGCATGCAAGTTGGAATGCTAAACAACAATTAATCTAGAAGAGAAATAAGAAAGAACACTTACCTTGGCTCTACTCAACTCATGATCAACTAACCCTTATTCAATATATGCAATTTTAAAGTAATTGTAATATAAAGAAATGTTGCCTGAAAACATGCTATAAACTTTGAATATATACAAGTATACAAATAATATATGTGATGTATGTAAAATACAAATAACTAATGTATATCAAAATACAATACTTCTATGAGAGCTTCTCTAACCAACAACAATTAGTTAAAAGCTATAATGGTGACACAGTGTTACTCGGCTCACGCTGGATGGCCATCCTAACCTTGCAAGAGTATCGGACCTAAACTGCCTAATGGATCCACTAGTAAATTGTGAGAAGGGTTCATCTAAAATAGTATGATCCTTTTCTACCCATGATGGCTACATGGTTTTCATGGAGNTAATATCTATTTAATTAATTAAATATTAAGTAAAAGTTATATTTAAATTCATGCATCAAATAATATCTTAATGCATCATATATTCACGTACTAATTAAATATAGATAATAAAGAGTCTAATAACCTTTCAATTTTAATTTGTAAGATAAGTGGGGGTAATGAAGAGTCTATCAAACACACTCACACCACATTATTTATATTCCTTGTGTTATTCAAGTTTGTAATCATCTAACATTCTACAGTAGGTTAGTCTACATCACTTGTAAAATTTTCATTACCAGTTTGTAATTATAAGAATTCTTACTATTTTATTTATTTGTATTCTTTAAAATTTCATGCATATTCATCTTATTTTTTGTTGAGAAATATATAAATTATGATAGTTACAAGATGAATATACTCCAATATGAAGTTGTAAGTAAATATTTATTTTTCATATCTCCATCGTTTTGAGTTTTAAAATATAACTTCGTAGTTGATTAGTATATTTTTGTATTCAACCTTTCTTCTATTTTTAGGATATATATAGTAAAGCTAATCACATTTTGTATTTATCATTAATTATTTTGAGGGTAAACATGTTAAATTCCATAGAATAATAATTATGTCTTTTTCATTGTTTGATAATCATTTATCTTTTTAAACCAACATATTTGTACTTTTTCCTTTTTATATGTAATCTCAAATGTTTAAAAAATTCATGTACTTAAATGTTATAGAGAGGTACAAAATATGTGCAAAAGTAAAAATAAAATAAAAATTAATGTATTGTAAAAAAATGACTAAATGATACATTGAATAATATTGTTTTAGAACTCATTATATATATATATATATATAACATATTCATGCTTTCTTTTCTGTTTGTCTTATTTATTATTGTTATATGATTATAGTTTTTTATACATATAATATGTCTCGTTTAGAGTAAGTCATGTTTTGTCTAGAGTAAGTCTACTTTTAACAAAATGTAATTTAATTAGTATGAAAATATATATTTTTGTCTATATATTTTAATGTGATGTCTTTTTTTATGGATGTCATGTCTTTATTTACTTCTTCTTTTTTCGTTTGAAATTGTAATTTTTTCTATAAATTTGATGGTATACCGTCCAAATATTTTGTAATATTTTTATTTATATGTATCTTTTTTTATAGACAATCTCTTTTTTGATTATTAAAATTTTTGTTTAGTAATTAAAATATATTAATTCCTCTGATAAAACAAAATGTTTATTTTTCATGAAGTATTTAATATATCAAACCTCCAACATCTAACATAAGATTTTCATGTTATATTTTATGCAGAGTTGTATTCTTATGTTAAACTTACATATGAAAGGACTTAGATTTGAACTTAGCTATATAAATTAAAATTTTCTAATATCAATTAGGGGACATATATGTATATGTATGTATGTATATGCATGTATCTATACATATATGTATGTATGTAAACATACATATATATGTGTGTGTTTGTGTGTGTGTGTGTGTGTATATATATATATATATATATATATATATATATATATATATACTACCTGTTATGTTCTTAAAACATATTGATTTTGTGATTTTTGATATTAGCGAGCTTATAAAAAGCTCTCTCGGAAATCGTAGCTTCCCTGCTTGTTTAAATGTGAAAACATTTTACTTCTCTTTGGGAATACTTACTTCCCTCATAGCTTTTGAGAACTTAATTAAACTCTTTTAATCTTTTCTCAACCCAATTATTGAACCTTCAAACAAGGTTAAAATGTTTGTTTAAGACTCGAATGTTTTAGGAACTTACTTTCACTTGCTTCTTAACTTTTAGACTTGACTCTTAACCTCTTTGACTGATCTTAACTTCCGTTGAATTGGATTATGAATTAAAGGATCATGATCTCATGTTTATGGATGATTTCATGGTGTTTAGATGTACTTTAGAATGTTGGAATCAACTAGGAATGATAGGTACATCACTTAGGAACTCGTACGGAAAGATAGGGAAAGAACGAGGTCTACAGGTGGCCTTGGCGCTCTTAGAGGCGCGGAGCACCACAGCCTGACGGACAGACGCTGTCCTCAGGCGCTCTGGCTGGGGCAGTGCTTCAGGGTCTGATGGACAGAGTCTGTCCTGAGGCACTATGGTAGGCGCGGCACCCCAGGGCCTGTCAGATGGGTTTTTCAACTTTTCTTCTCCGATTTTCAATTCTAAACCTCCCAAACTTCCATGGATCGCACCCCTAACACTTAGGATCTGTAAATACTACATTAACCAACAGATAAGACTCAGAAATAGTCCGGAAACATGAATCAAATCTACTTGGGATACACTATAATTCCACCAACAAGAATTTAATGAATTTTCATCAAGAACTCCCATATTCATAATTCTATATACTCTAGCTTTCTGAATTGAAACAAATTGGTTGTCGGTGAAGGACCCAACATAGAATATCTCACATACCTCTATAGGTATCACCCCCGACAAAATCCACGCAACGATCTTGGTGTTCATGCAAAATTCTTGATCTTCTCTCTTCTTTTCTCTTTTCTCCCAATCCCTAAGAGTTCTTAGTTTTTATAAAACTTATTTGGGACTTGGTTTTACCCCTAATATAACCTAAAAACGAACAAGGAAATACTTGGTTTAAAAGACAACTTTACCCTTTCTAAAATACGGATTAGATTTTTCTCAACTGAATAGCCCAACTCCCGAAAGGCATATCTCCCATATACGGCGTTGGAAAAATCTTCTCAAGGAATTTTCAATCATATAAAGAACTCATCTAAACTCCTCTTGATCTAGAAGTTTAAAAATGACCAAAACTCACTTTAGAAAGCTGGAAATTTTCCAGATTTCCCTTCATATTCCAAAAATGATTATTCTTGGTTTCTTAGCGTATTCTTAGTTAATTCAAGTTACAATATGTTACATAGGGCCAAGAATTCTGGAAATTTTTAGGGCTCCAACGCTACAGGATCTGTTCGACCTACGCTCGCGGCCAGGCAAATTCAGACAGTCATGCCCGCCTCTTCTGGTAACTATTCGGGGACTTTCTAATAATTTTTCTGGTGATCATAGTGTTTGGCACGTGGAGGGAAGCAGACTATTTGACGGTTCACACTTGCTTTAGTTGTGGGGAACTTGGACACATGATGAGGAATTGCCCACAACCGCGTTCGCTTGAGTCTGGATGACAACCTTCTCGAACAATTGTACCCGCGGGAAAAGATGTTCATAAGTAGGACGAGGAGGAAATCACGGAGTCCGTGGATGTAGAGGAAACGGTAACCGAGGTATAGGTAATGTGCAACCATGAGAAATATATAGAGATCAATGTTATGCCTTTTGGGAAAGAACAATGTAGAGGTGTCTCATGCAGTGATCACATGTATGTGACCGGATGGCTAATTTATTATTTGATCTATGTTCCACCTGTTCTTATGTGTATGTGAGATTTACTTCCCATTTTGAGATGTTATGTGATGTTCTTGATGACCCTGTGCGTGTTTGTACCCCGGTTGGAGAGTCAGTCATAGTCACCCAACCCATGTGTATTATGTTTGCCCTATTTTGTTTATGGGATTTCACACTTTCCATAAATTAATTTGATTTTATAATTTATAGTGCTGCTACCCGAAAGTGTTACTATTTCATATTTTTGAAAATTTAAATAAACATCAATATGAGATATTAGATTTTCTAATAATTAAATATTCGTTTGGTGAAGGGATAAATAAACTTTAAAAGGCTTAAAAAGTGAACAAATATTCTAATTCTAATATGTATAAAGTTCAACCCTACCTTTTACTTTACATATACTATTTTAAAGTTCCCCATTTAAATGTATCATAAGTAAATACTAAAATTTAAAAACTAAAGGGAGAATGTATCATATTGAACAACAATTAAACTTATTACAGGGAAAATATTACACAAGACTATTCAATTTGTTGGGTGTTTTTTAAAAATCATCATACCAGAGTGATGAAGTTCAATTTAAAACGACATTTCTATTTCAATCGCAGTGTATCGAAACACATTATTTACATCCATAAAGTAGTTGTAGTATTTACAACTTGCACTAAACTTAAGAATATGTCCATAATTCATATCGAATATTTGCAATCGATGTATTGTGCAGTTTTCAATGTGTTTGAGATTGATAGAGGCTCTAGTCTAGTCAAATTCCTTAATAGGTCATTCGGCACATCGTTGAGCCCATGTCAAAAGCTTATAAATTTTTGTCTTCTTTTCCTGCTTCACTTTGCACTTCAAGGTGAGATAAATTTTTTAAGGTCTTTATGTCATTACAATTATATACCAAATTTGATTTTGTCTTCAAAAGATGGTAGTATAGATCTTTCAAGAATAGTTCACTGTACCTCCATTAATTTCCGAAGATAAAACATATGTGAATGCTTAATTAGTGTGTATTATTTAATATGTATTAACAAATTGTTATAACAATAAAATTGCAGAAACATAAATAAAAAAGTTTAAAACATGTACTCAAACACATCAATTAATGACATAAGCATAAAACAATGAGTAAATATACATACCATGATCTATAACAATAGAATGAAATAGAAAAAAAAAAAAGGAGCTCAGTGAACGCACAATGTCCCCTTATAGAAATTATTTCCCTATAGTACCCAAGGTTTGAACCAATAGATTCTCTCAAGATAGAAAGATTCTATTAGCCAATGTATTGATACAAAAACTATGGTGTATTGAACCACTCAATAGGAGCAAAGCTCATGAATATTTAATTGTGCAAAGAAGAAGAAGTGCTTCAGAATCTTTAATGTTTTAAAATAAGAGGAATTCCATCTATTTATAGACAACAAAGGGTAGTGTAAACAAATGTTTATTGTGCCTCATTTAAAGGGTCACAACTTTATGGAAAAGTTATCACCCTTCGGAAAGGTCACAACCTTTCATAAAGATCATACCTTTTCATAAAAGTCATAACTTTTCATAAAAATAGCAAATCTTCATAAAAGTCATAAGTTATCATAAAAGTCACAATGTATCTAAAAGTCACATCATTTCATGAAAGGAGAAGACTAGTTTTTGGAAATAAATATATTAAGAGGATATATATATATATATATATATATATATA
>NC_028646.1:47959752-47973915 GCF_001406875.1 Solanum pennellii | reverse complement strand
ATATATATATATATATATATATATATATATATATATATATATATATTATTGATTTGAGCATGAAAGAAGTCATTAATGCTTGCACTAGGTTAGACTATTTACATCACACCTTTTGGCGTCTAGCCTTTCGCAGAACCCCACTTACACAAAATGTCATTCTTTTAAGAGTTTTCATATGGGGAACAAAAACAAAGACCACTACATTTGGGGAACGGACACCGTGTGTAATATTCTGAAGTTCGATGACATATTTGAGTTTGTTCTCTAATAAGTGACCTTCTTTTAAAATAAAAAATATTTACAAGTGTATGTACCTTTCGTCCAACAGTCTAAAGATCCCTTTCAAGCAAGCTAATAATCGTATGACAAATGTTCAACTATGATCTAAATTACGTAAGTTATTACAGACATCAGACAACAACCTATTATGTTGTATCTAAGGTTGAGAAATACATTAGCAAACATCATATTTGGGAGGATAATTTCTCAAGCATTATATTTTGGAAAACTTTCACACAAGGACAAAATTTAAAAGGCAATCTATTTGCTTAATTAACCCAATAAAAAATAAAAATAACATAACTAGATGTTCATTAAAATAATGACCGCACATACATACTCTCTTCGATTTCATGCCATCAAACACTGAAAAAGAAGTCTTTAAAGTTAAAAATGCATCACGGGGAACTCTGTACAGTTGAAAATTTTCTGATTCCATTTTCTGCGACGTTTGTGCACACTCTTCCATACTGGAATTTGAATCTAGCAAGAAGTTTGGTGAATAGGAATTGGGTGTCTATTGACTTGTGAGATATAACAAAGAAGAATGACATTAAGAAGTATAAAGATAAAATTTATACTTTTAGGAAGTTGAGTAATGATTACTATTCACTATCCATCGAAAAATTGATCAGAGATTGCGGATTGGGTGTTGGTGATGAAATTGGCTATATTGATATCCTTATTTGTCAAAGTTAATTTTCAAATCATTTTCAAAGGTTCGTGCTTCAAAAATTAGGCCGGTATTTTAGTCAAGAGGTCAAAATTATTTTCTCAAACTTTTGTCCGCTTTTAGGTACTTCTATTTGCAAGAATCGATTGGTTGACAATTGTGTAAATTATTCAAGAATTTTGACCAAAAAGTTGGATATTTTCCTATTTAGTTACTTTACCATGTAAAAACTTTTACACCGTCGATGAATACTACTTAAACTCTTATTTTTGTCCACACTTAAGGTAAGACAATCTCGGAATTATTATCCCAAATTTAAATGCCAAATTACATATTTATCCTATTATATAACTTCTCTCTAAAGGTCCCTTAGGAAACAAGTTTAAAACATAAAAATAGTAATAATTTTTTTATGATTCCTACTCAAAATGGAATAGAGAATCTAATTATGTCTTTATAAATTGTTGTGCCTCTCTCTTTTCATCCGCACCTTCTACAATATATTATTAGAGGCCTTTGGTTAGCATGAAAAAAAACATTTTTTTTACAATTCTTTCCCTCAAAAGCTGAAGTAGAAGCTTGTAAAATTAACAACACTCCATAAGAAGTGGTATACCTCGGAAATCCAAATACCTAGGCTAGAGCTTTACCTAGTGAATAATATTTAAAATGGTCTACTTAGGCCTAAACAAATATAATTAACTTGATTAAGAAGTATTAAAGCCTGAACTTCAAGAAACGGCCATGACGTCCGGATACTAGTGAAAGTGACCTAGTGTGCCTTTAGGTCTTGAAAGGGGTTTGAAGAGTCGTAAGAAGGTTAAAACTTGTAAAAATGCTTAGAATACACATTAGTGCATGTTTAGGGTAAAAAAGTTTGATTACGACTCCCCAACGACAACCCTAAAGGCCCTCAAGGAGGACCCAAACATTTGACCAAAGATGTCAAAAACAACATGCATTGACGAGTGCAAACGACGCCCCATAATTGGAGGCCGTGAGTCCATACATAGAATTATGGATCTATAGATCCATTTTATCACTCTCTGAATAAATCAACGGAGTTCTAGGATGGTCCGTTGATGAATTGATAGACCGTCAACCATAGGACTCGATTGGGGCCTGCACACTGGTGGAAGACACGGCCAAGCCAAGGGTGTGAGGGGTTGACACCGGATTCCATATTTAGCTCACATGGTCTAACGTCGGTTGTGGAGAAGTTTCCTGAAAGTAAAATGAATGAATGACAGTAAGAAGATGAACACCAACTATGATTACTTAAGAGGTGTTACTTAGTGTAGGTAAGGGTATGGAACTTTACCTATACATTGTACAAGTGGACCTTGAAGGGAATTCTAGGGTGGGTTCTTTATGTATACATGAAATGAATGTTGTTGGTCTTATATATTGTAAAGTGGATGTATTGTTTCTATGTGGTTGAACAAATGGATGGCATTGCAAAAATACAATTGACTTACCCATGACCAATAGGATAGACTCAAACAACTTTGGTACTCAGTCACAAGGGTTACTTGTCGTATATCTACCAAGAGACATTTGTTTCTAGAAACCTCGCTGAGCAATCAAAATACAAACATTTTACTACTTGTCACTAATGTTCATTTAAAAAACGGTGGATCTCGCAAGCATTTTACTAGTTGCTTTTGAGATATGAATGGTTGTATTGGATTCTAGGTGCTTCAAAAACATGGTAATGGTTCAATAAGAGCTTCTAGACAAGGTCATGCTGAAGTCTTTCAAGAAGAAATAAGCAATGATGACAACATAAGTGCTTACCAACATGTCAATCCCATGGCACTACCTTGTCTTTATTGAGAAACATTTGTTGGACAAAATATAGATGGATAGAACAACATCAAATTATTGATTCATCAAAATAAGTTTACAATGACGAGGCAATTTATGCAGAAAAAAGTGACATGCTTATTCATTTGCAAGCCTCAAACTAAGATCTAAGCATATTCAAATGAACTTAAACAAGGTTAATATTAAATAGTTAACTTTGTGAGGCAAACCTGCAGTTTTGTTCTACTTTGTTTACATTTAGTCCATAAAGATCCCTACACAGAAAGAGAAAAATCTGAAATTGAGCGGGGCTTTCTCTAAAAGTAAAAAACTAATTTCAGGAAGAAAAATAAGAAATTTATTTTTGGATACATAAAATAATAGTAGGGAATGACAGAAATGGAACAAAGATAAAATAATGAATTTAAGTTATATGTACGCTACTTGACTTTTATATGCTATTAGCTTAAAGTACTTGATAAAAATTTTCACTAAAATGATTTTTCGTGTAGCGATAAGTCCACTACTTTGACAATATTCAAAAAAGATGTATATAATTTAGAAGAACTATTATTATGTAATTGAACTTACTATTACGAGGTTACATCACAAATCAATGTCGACACCATCACATGTGCTATCAACTTCATCATCATCGGTACTATTATTACCTTCATTCCCCTCATGATCACTGGTGTACTCTATCATAGTTTTATCATCTTGGTCAGAATCATCTTCATTGTGATCGATTTCATTTTCTTGTTCTATTTGAGTCTCCAATTCAATTACATTTGCATCTAAGATAATTGAATCAACATCATCTCTATGTAGTTGGTTTAATATTTCCACTGTATCATTGACAATTGAATTATTTTCAAGTGAAATATCTTGATACACTTTGTCATTTGTAACATGCAACTCATCACTTTCTCCCTCTAAATTTTCCTTCTCAGGCACATCATATAAATGTCTATCTTGAAATTTGAGCACAATTCGCCAACTTTCCATCAATTTGGATCATCAATATAAAATACTTTTTTTTCTTGAGTAGCTAGTACAAAAGCATCATGTTCATACCAAAATCTTTTAACACAAATACTCATAAAATTATTATATTTTTGCATCCCTGTTTTCTTGCGAAGATCAAACCACTTTCACTTAAATAGGATAACTCGATATTTCTCAAAATAATCTAACTCAAGGATGTCAACTATAATACTATAAAGTTAAATCACCTCATTTTCATGGTAGCTTGGAACAACTATACCAATGTTTTGAATTTTACGCAATTCATTGCGTCGTTGAACCTGAAAGCTGACACCATTTACAATACAAACAGTCTGTGTTCTTCCACACACAACAGGTCCTATAGCCAAAGGATATAAGTTCGCGATAGATATTGACTTTTCCTTGTTATATAATTGCACAATCTACAACAAAAAATTATTTCATTTAATAAGTAATAAAAAATAAAATTAAAACACAATAACAAGATTATTATCTTAAAATCACTTATTTTTCTCTTGAACAATAAAGGAAATTGTTCTCGGTGTTTATTGTCTATATTGACATCAACTTGTTTCAACAACTCTTCTTTATGTTCTCGGCATGCAAAAATAAATTACTTTAAAATAATAAAATATCTAGCTAGATATATAGAAAAATTACTTACCGAAGAAAAGATTATGCTTCTTCGCAATTATTAAGCACGTACCACCGAGCCATTTAAAAATCTTTCTTTCATATGGCATCATATACCCCATCTCTATATTGTCTAGAACTATTTGAAAATATGTCTAGAACATCTTCAACTTTGCTTCTAGATACGTCATCATTTCAATGTTCACAATTAAATCTAGTCTCAATGCCAGTAGGATATATAGAGCAAAATTCAAACATTCATCAATAATATAGCCTCCTGCAATACAACCTTCTAGATGTGCCTTGTTTCGTACATAACGCTTAAGCTTGCAAAAGAACCTCTAAAGTTTGTACATCCAACGATATTGTACTGGTCTCGTATACATATCCTCTGGAGGTAAATGCACAACCAAATGTACCATAACATCAAAAAAAGTAGGTGGAAAGATCATTTCAAGCTTACAAAGTATACTAATTATATCTTTTTCAAGATTTCTAAGTCATTTTTTCTCAATTTCTTACAACATAATCGTTGGAAGAAATAACCTAACTCAATTAATGCTAAAGTAACATCTTTATTTACAACTCCACGAAGAGCAATAGGCAACACACGTTGTAACAAAACATGATAGACATAACTTTTGAGTCTAGCTATCTTACCATCATCCACCTTGTAACAAAACATGATAGACATAACTTTTGAGTCTAGCTATCTTACCATCATCCACACTTACACACCCTGAGATATTTGAAGCATAACCATCAAGAAATTTAACTGATTTTAAAAATGCCCAAAACTTTTTTTTCTCTTTTTTTGACATACCATAACAAGCTGCTGGCATTGTACAACTGGAACTATCATGTTGCAACCATAGTTCTTTTCTGATGTTCATATCCTTAAGATCTTTTCTTGCTTTATATGTGTCCTTGTTTTTCCCATCTATATTAAGTAATGTCCCCAAAATACTCTTACATATATTTTTTCTATGTGCATGACATTTAAATTATGCCGCAACTTCAAGCTCTTCCAGTATGGTAACTCAAATAAAATACTTCTCCTCACTCAATTTAACTCTTCGGGACGACATTTCTTTTTATTATTACTTTAGTGTTTTCCAGATCTATAAGTATTTAGCAAATTCAATTGTTCTAAGACATCATCACCTGAGAGTTCTTGTGACTTTAATCTTGTTTCTTTCTTACCATCAAATTTCTTGCTTCGTCTCCATGAGTGACTAGGGTCAAGATATCGACGGTGACCCATGTAGAAAATTTTACTTCTTATCTTTCGTGAAGATGCATCCTTATTGCAAGTAGAAAATGTCATGTATCCCTTTGTGCTCCATCCAGAGAGATTACCTAATTCATTAAAAAAATATGTTCACTAGTAGTTTATAACCTTTACTATAACGTATCACATGCAGAATAACGAAATTCTACAGTAATTGATGGATTATATATCAAAATATATCCTATTAAGCAATCACATTTAAGTGAACATCTACAGAGAAAACGCCTTCAGTAGGCAAGAGTCTGGACTACATGGGACAGCAGGTACTATGTCAAAATAATTTCAGATCATAAAAACTCATTTGTTTCCACATACATGGAAGAAATACAAGGGAATTTTTATTCACAATTATATATACATTCAACACTTTAGAACAAAGGAAATCTTCATGCGATGCACTACAACTATTAGCTCAAGGGATCTACACTCCTTGACTACTCAGTGGAGCTTATGCTCAGTTGAAAACACGCGATAATGACTTAAAAAGTAAAGTTTCTTTCAAATTTTTCTATTTCTAGGTCAAAAATATATCCTTTGTGGATACTATACAAGAGAGCTGGAAAGTAAGCAAAACTACAAATCAAATGAAGAAATATAGGAGAAACTACAAGATCTTAAAGGACCCCTAAAAGACTTAATTATCTGACCATACCCCTATTGCAATAAAAATGGAAGATATTGGCCCTATTTGTAAGAGACCTTTAAATTCATAAGCAACCAAGAGGATAATCCAAATTTCAAGGAAATAGTTGAGTGTGCCTTGAACTGTGTGGGTCCATTCTCTGGGCCTGATATAGAGAAAGTTAAAAATGTCAAGATACCACTAAGGAAGTTAAATTCTAGAGAGTTAAAAAATATTGTCTATAAAATTCTGGCTGCGAGGGAGAAAGTTTGGGAGATCCAAGATATGATAGAGGAATGCACACACTCAGAAGATCTACATAATGAAGAGAAAGAGCCAAGAGGTCAGCTAGAACATTGGATCATGTTGAAGAGAATACCTTAAAGAAAATGTTTATGGTTCATTGGCTAAAGTAGAAGCCTCAATGATAGTACTGGTTGTCACATCCGGGGCGCACCCCCTAGACGTAACCGGCGTCGTCGTCCTCATCGAGGACTAAGACTAGCCTCTTAGCTTACATTATTACATTCATAGGTTAAAAATGCAGAAAATTTAAAAAGTTTTCTATATAAATATCTTGAGGTTTACATATACCTATCACATACACATAATATATATATATTTGCATCGAGTAAACATAGACCCTTTGTATAAGAGCATTACTTAGTCTTCTACTTTTATTGTACATCCATATATAAAAGATATAACATAGTCTTAAAACCGGATGTCTCATCTCATAACCATCTAAACAAGAGTATAACAATTGGACATATCACATACATCAATACGATAAAAGCCACATATAGGCTATACAATCTTTAGTACTCGAATAAAAGGGAATGAACATATTGTCTTTAAGACTAATCAATATCCGAAGCTAGAAAATGACGTTGTCCTCAAAGTGGTGATGACCTACCCAACATGGAGAACGAGAATCAAAGTCTTCCTTCAAAATTCGTCACAGGCCTTCAACGACCGGAACATAAAATGTTAGGGGAAAAGGGAGAAATGGGGTTAGCATATCACTTGTACTAAGTATGAGACCATATGCACACACAACATAAATCATGCTAAAGAGGGACAATTAAATAAAGTATGCAATTTACTTTGAAAAGTCTTATGCACATTTCAAAACCATACCAATCAATGAGATCTACTCATTAAATCAAGACCATGAACATCATAACCAAAACAAGACTATTGCTCGTGAACCCTCACTAAGTATACTAGTGCAATGACTTAGCAAAGTCCCATAACCATACTTAATCAAGTAAACCTAAAAAGAACCATAAACAATGTCCAACATCTCATAGCATACTATTAAGAGTACTTAGCATCATACTTTAGCAATAGAGACCAAACACATGTTCATAAGTGAAACCAACATCATATAGTATCATCAAAATTTAAGATCATCATATACATATCATTTACATTTATAAGCATATACATATATGAGAACATCCTCCTATGACTCCCTTCAAAGCTAACTAGTGCAATGTATAGGTAGAGTCTCATACCCCTACCTAGACTAAGCTAAACCCCTTAGGTCATTCTAGTTAGAGTTCATTCCTTCAGTTTATTTTAACATTTGTGAACATCCTACATGAGTTAATATGGAATCCGGTGTCATGGAACACTACACAGAAGGAAGAAAGACTACTTGCCAAGGTAGTACCAAAACATGAACATAGCATCTAGGTGGATCCACTAACTAGTATCTCTATGGGGGCAACATAGTCCAAGAACTAGGAGATATAGTTGGGACCCTCTTTGTTCTACATGTATTATATCCTCCAATCTCATGAGTACATTAGTGAACCTATCTTCCCTATGTGGGAAAGGACACTCTTCTTTCTAGTTCAGTCGGTGCTAAGTTAGAGTACCTTTTTGAAATGTCTTTAATGCTTTTATTGATCATCATAGCTTAATATAGGTCATAGGGTGTATTCCTTAAGTAATCATAATCATAGATCAATAAGAATTGCATCACTATTTTCATTTCATTACAATTCATACATGTGAGGTTAGCACATTTACATAGTCACATCATAATAAGACACATTGGTAAGTCATCACCATCCTTATAACATTTATATCTTAGCCAACAACTCATAATCCATAGGTTAAGATATTTCAATTTCAACATCATACCAACCCTAGAAGTAATAACATAAGGTATAGTTATACACAACATCATGACTCAATCACAAGTAATCATACTTGAAGTAAAGAATAGAGATCACAAGACTTGCCCAATCTCCTTCACAATTCCATCATCAAAGTCTTTCCATAAACCCTCCAATTCAACCCAACAATGGGTGTAATATCATCACAAAATAGTAACCAACAAAATAATAAAGTCAATTGAATCACTACGCAACAATTCATCACTAGTTCATAACCTAGAATTAGAGACTTAGGTCAAGTTCATAATCTACTTTACAACCTATGTCAATTATTCAAGAAATAACATAATTGGATTAAAATATATCACAATATACTCATAATTATCATAATAGCAACATATGATAGTAATTCACAATCTAACAAAGACACTTATATCAGTACTATATAAATCAATTCAAGATCACAACCTAGGGTTAAGGGGAATTGGTCAACTTTCTACAAACTAGGTAAATGAATCAAGAATTAGTGTAATGTAACCATAGTACATGTTAATCTACTTATTATAACCAAAAGGAATCATAAACAAAGCAATTCATAAGATCAATTTCGTATTGGAAGAAAACCCACTTAGAACTCAACTTTTTGAAATCAATTTGGAGGAACCCTTTGGGGAACGAGATCCCAAAGGTGAAAGTAATTTCATACATTTTTAATTGATGATCTTTGATGGAGAAACTTGATCCTTTACATCCCTAGAACCCTCCTCTATCTTGGTCTTCAATGGAGTTTCTTTGGAAGAGAGAAAGAAGAGAGAAGGAGGACCAATTTGGGTTTGGGAAATTATGAGGGGTTAGGTTAGTTTAATTAGGTTAGAGTCTTTATATAGGTAATTAACCAACTTAATAACACGTCTCTTAACCCCTAAATAATTAACTAACCACCTAATTAATTAATTTGTCTAACTTAAAAACATGCAGCAAATAGTGGACTCACAGACAAGACCACGACAGACGGCTCGTCTGACAAACGACGGCCAAGGGACCAACCGTCTTGTTGGTTCGTGGTTTTTGTAATACTGTCAAAACAGTCCCTTATCGAATTTGGCTAAGTGTTCATCGACGCCCCATTGATTGGCCCACGATCCATCGTTTGCACTCGTTTGTGGACACTGCCTTTTGGCAGCTTTTTGCCAAATTGCAAGGATCCTCCTCAAGGGACCTTGGTTGGTCCTTGGGGAGTCGTACCCATACGTTTCGACTATAAACTAACTCTAATATGTGATAGACACCTTTGCACCAAAATTAAAAATTTTCTAAACTCTTAAAAGTTAGTCAAATATGCTAAGGCACACTAGCACCTCTTGAACTAGTTTTCGAACATCATGGACGTTTTTATTCATAAACTTCCTAAATGACTTATATTAATTATTTTTTACCTTAAAACAGTGACACAACCCTTAGACACTCATCTTAGTCTCTAGAACACATCTTAGACTTTCGGAATATTACACTAGTAGAGGCCTAGTACTACTTCAATGTAAATAGGGGGGGGGGGGTCCTGTTTTCAATACAAACCTACTGGTCTTATGTTTTTGGGCTACCTCAGAAGATACTTACAAGTATTACTCTACGAGTACAGTGTTCTTATGGACTGGAAAGGCAGAAAATAGTAATAAATCACATATAGCTTAGGAACAACTATGCAAACCTAAAGTTTCTAGTGGATTAAATCTAATAGGTGTGGAGCAATGGAACAAATTTGCTATTCCTAAGCTGATGTGGAACTTGAGACACAAAAAGGACAAACTTTGGGTAAGGTGGTTCCATAGCTACTATGTCAAGAATCAATCAGTATATGACACTGACCCACCACAAGCATCATGGCTACTAAGGAAGTTTTTTAAGAGTAAGAAATATTTGGAGGCAACTGGAATTCTTATGAGCAATATATGGAGTTGAAAGACTTCTCAATCAAGAAGATGTATAAAACGCTGCAAGGGAACTTCCCTAAAGTTACATGGAAAAAGTTAGTTTGTAATCATCTTGGGTGCACCAATAAGGTGCTTTATCTTCAGGATGGCTGCATTGCAGAGATTATTCACCAATGATAGGCTAGCAAGGTGGAAAAGTATCACAAATATTGCATTCTCTCTATGTCCTAATGGGGTGGAAACTCTGGCTCAACTATTATTTGAGTGTCCTTACTCATCATATGTGTGGAGGAAGCTACTGAAATGGAAAGGAAGAGATAGAGTTCCCAAGGAATAGAAAGCGGATCACATGGATGACCGGATGAGAGGGAGATGTCCAACAAATGAGATTTTTTGAATGGTGGCCACGGCCAGTGTCTGTCAATTGTGGAAGGAGGGGTAACACAGAGTATTTCAAAGTAAAGAAAGAGAGGCAGATGAACTGATCAAAACAGTTATACCCTTGGGTATTCTTACAATATTATATTAACATGGTAATTTGCCCGCGCTTCACACGGTCATAAATACAGATTGCATTGATCTTGCAAATAATTTTTTTACTAATAACCATACATTAAAAATAATAGAAAAATAGGTTCTTAAAAAAGTATTTACAATATTTCAACATGAATTTGATTATTTGTCATTATCACATAACTCAAGAACCTCTAATGAATGAATTGTTCATGAAATAATGAATCATTGGTTCTTTAATCAACATTAAAAGATAAATAAATAAGAAAACAAGAATATATACAAAGACATTTCATAATAAAAATAAATATTTCAGTTAAATAGATTATAGAATTGTGATTATATATATTAGGAGAAAACCAAAAAATTGTTCACATATTTAAAAAAAAAGAAATTAAGCTTGAACATGAAATAAATTATAACTTTTGAACTTGCATGATGATTTTCTTCAATTAATAAGTGAAAATTTTCATATCTATGTAAATATTAATAATATGTAAGATCATATATAGTACTTTTAAGTTATAGAATTTGATATAGAATATCAAAACATGAATTCTTGGAACTGAGTACAATAATTTTTTTTTGTACAATGAATATACGTACTATATGTTTATATGCTCAATATCACCAGAGACAATAACATTGCAAAAACATAAAGAACAGAGTTTAAAACATGTTCTCAAAAAAACAATTAATATCATAAGCATAAATTAATGATTGTAAGAAAAATACATCAGGATATGTAAAAATATAATGAAATAGAAATGAAAAAATCGAGTGCAATGAATGCACATTGTCCGCTTAAAAAAACTATTTTCCTTCAATACCAGATGTTTAAAGAATTACATTAGCAAAGTCCACGAATATTTAATTTTGCGGAAGTAGAAGAAGAAGATCACAGTTTTGGTTGTTTTAAAATGAGAGAAAATCCCTCTATTTATAGACAACAAAGGGTAATGTGAACAAATGATTATTGTGCCTTATCAGAAAGGTTAGAACTATTTGGAAAAGTTTCAACCCTTCAGAAAGTTCATAACCTTTCAACCTTTTATAGAAGTCACAACTTTTCATAAAGTAACAATTTTTCATAAAAGTCAAAATTTTTCATAAAAGTCACAACTCTTCATTAAAGTCGAAATTTTTCAGAAAAGTTAAAACTTTTGATAAAAGTCGCAAATCTTCATTAAAGTCGCAACTTTTCATAAAAGTCACATCTCTTCATGAAAGAGGAGGGCTAGTTTTCGCACAACGTTTGGTAAAAGTCGCAACTCTTCATTAAAGTCAGAACTTTTCATAAAAGTCGCAACATCTCATAAAAGTCGCAACTCTTCATTGAAGTCGCAACTTTTCATACAAAGTCCCAACTCTTCATTGAAGTCATAACTTTTCATAAAAGTCATAAAATTTAATGAAAGAGAAAGACTAGTTTTGGAAATAAATAATTGAAAAGGAAATTCTTACTTGTGATGGCGTCACGTAGGCGGGCCTAGGGTTCTCTTTTATATAACTACTAGATCTGGGAACGTGCGTTGCACTTTTATTCCAAAATACTTCATATAAATTTTGTATTGCAAATTACATATTTTATCCCCATTGAATCTATGTAATTTACTAAAAAAAGTCATCCTTTTCAGATAGAAACTACATATATATTTCTATGAAAAAAATATATATTTGACTACTAAATTGATTAAAAGTGTACAAGTAAAATAACTAACTATTGCACAAATTCAATATTCATGAGGATACTAAAATACCACATGCTAGGCTAATGTATACAAAGCAACAAATCATGGTAAATTTCGATAATAATAACAACACACATTATAAAAATTTTACAATAACAACAAACAAGAAACATAAATATTAAACTAAACAAATAAAAAGAGATGAGAGAAGAGAGAAGAGAACATAGATATTTTTCTTTTCGTAATTGGTTTAAGTTTGTACATTATTGTGTCAAATGTCACTATTGATATGATAGTATTGAAGAACACAAAGAGTTGTCGTGAATATGAAATTAATCCATTTGAGATTATGCTAAGAGATAGGAGTAAAAATCATAATAAATATAATCAGGGAGTTACTGTTAGGATCGAATTCACGCACACACACTTGATGAATGAAGAACACAAGAACTTTCAAGAGAAAGAGATGAGAGATCTAGAGAGAGAAAGAGAAAACCCAATATTTCGTGGTAACACCCTGTGAGGTGAGGTATATTTATATTAATAAATCAGAGTATTTTTTGTTACAGAGAATAAATAGAGAATAAACAGTTATATATATTAAACAGGCTCCACAACCTAACAATTCTCCCACTTGGAGACTGACTTTGTCATCCAAAAAATACATTCTCAAAAAAAAAACTCTTCATCATCAACATCTTTACCGCACCGCAACATCTGTAGCAACAACTACAGAAGACTAACCGAGGTTTTGCATAACCCCAGTTTCCCAACATCAACACATTTCGTCAACATGTCTGTCGGGTTCTTTGCACCCTCTATCTTCTCCAAGCACATATCACCATCCTCCACTGCCCTGCGAGTGAAATGGTATCGCCTTCTGATGTGCTTTGTCTTAGAATGATAGACTGGATTTTTAACCAACTGTATGGCACTCTGGCTATCTGAGTAAAGAATCTTCTCGCTCTGCTTCTTGCCCAATTCATCAAGATAATCTGCCAGCCATATCATCTCCTTCCCAGCTTCAGCTATTGCCACATACTCAGCTTTAATAGATGAAAGAGAAACACACTTCTGAAGACTGGACATCCAACTCACTGCTGTTCCACCTATTGTGTAAATGTACCCGGATGTACTCTTGCTCGAGTCAACATCCCCACCAAGATCAGCATCCACAAAACCCTGTATAGTCACATTGCCTTTGCCAAAACAAAGTGAAGTACTGGATGTACCTATCAAGTATCTCAGAAGCCACTTCACAGCTTCCCAATGCTCTTTCCCAGGGTTCGACATGTACCTGCTAACAACTCGCACTGCATGTGCTATATCAGGTCTAGTACAAACCATAGCATACATCAAACTACCAACTGCTGAAGCATATGGAACAAGTGACATGTGATCACGCTTCTCGGCAGTCTTGGGTTACTGCTCCTTTGACAATTTAATGTGATTTGCCAATGGAGTAGTCCTGGGTTTAGCATCATTAACCCTGAATCTGCTCAGCACCTTCTCAATGTACAACTCCTGAGATAGATTTAAAGTGCCAGCAGATCTATCCCGAGAAATCTTCATCCCCAAAATCTGCTT
>NC_028646.1:47848646-47958848 GCF_001406875.1 Solanum pennellii | reverse complement strand
TGGTGCTTGCTTTAGTCCATACAAGCTCCTGGTGAGCTTGCACACCATGTGTTCCTTGCCTGGAACCACAAATCCTTCCGGTTGCTGCATATAGATCTCTTTGTCCAGATCTCCATGTAAAAACGATGTTTTTATATCCATTTGCTCAAGATGCAAATTCTCCGATGCAACAATACTCAACAGAATTCGAATAGAGGTTAACTTCACAACAGGAGAAAATATTTCAGCATAATCAATACCTTTTTTGTGTGAATATCCTTTAACCACTAAACGAGCCTTGAACCTTCTTTTGCCATCTGGTTCAGTCTTGATTCTGAACACCCACTTGTTCAGCAAAGCTCTCTTCCCTGCAGGTAACTCAGTCAACACCCATGTGTCATTTTTCTCAAGTGACCTCATCTCATCATCCATGGCTTGCTCCCACTTGATCGAATCCTCCACCTGTAGGGCCTCATCAAAAGACTCTGGTTCCCCCCTCATCAGCCGGCAATAGATAGTGTAATGAAGGTGAATACTATCTGGTGCCCTGATGGTTCTAGATGATCTCCTTAACACCTGCTCAGATGTAACTTGCTCCACTTCAGATTCTTCAGTAGGAGTTGGTTGAGTATCTGATTCGACATCTCTGGGGTTACTCTCCTCCAACTCAACCTCACTCCCACTTGCTTTGTAATCTCTAGAACCTTCTGCTCTCTGTCCTTGTACAGGACAGACTCATCAAATGTCACGTCACAATGTCTTAGGATCTTTCTGTTCTTGTCATCCCAAAACCTGTAACCAAACAAGTCAGAACCATAGCCTATGAAGTAACACTTCACAGACTTGGCGTCAAGCTTATCTCTCTTTTCTGGATCAACATGAACATAAGCAGTGCAACCAAAAGTCCTCAAGTGTGAGTACTTGAGTTCTTTTCCTGTCCACACCTCCTCTGGAATCTTGAACCCTAAAGGAACTGATGGTCCCCTGTTGATCAAGTATGAAGCTGTGCTCACAGCATCCGCCCAAAATGTTTTGGGCAGCCCACAGTGTATCCTCATACTCCTTGCACGCTCATTCAATGTTTTGTTCATCCTCTCAGCAATTTCATTCTGCCTTGCCTTACCAGGAACTGTTCTCATCAATCTGATTCCCTCAGCTGCACAGAATGCCTTGAACTCTGATTTGTCATACTCTCCTCCATTGTCAGACCTTAGGCATTTGACCTTCAAACCGGTCTGATTCTCAACTTCAGCTTTCCACTTCTTGAAAGTTGCAAACACATCTGACTTATGCTTCAAGAAGGAAACCCATACCTTCCTGCTGAAATCATCAATGAAGGGAACATAGAATCTGGATCCTCCAAGTGATGATACTGGAGATGGTCCCCAAACATCTGTATGGACCATTTCCAACCGCACTTTCTTTGGCTCTCTAGGAGTCTTTGTGAAGCTTACTCTTTTCTGTTTGCCCATAACACAGCACTAGCAAAGACCCATAGCAACAGACTTCAGACCCTGTAATGCTCCTTTTGCAACCTGCATTTTCATTCCTTTAGCACTCATGTGTCCAAGTCTGTTGTGCCACAGACATGAACGGAAGCACCTTCAGCAACAGCGGCGATGTTAATACACCCTGCAGTGGTGTACAAGGTTCCAGATTTGGTGCCACGAGCTACTACCATAGCACCTTTCACAATCTTCCACGAACCTTTCCCAAACTCTGCTTCATATCCCGTGCTATCCAACTGACCAACAGAGATCAGATTTGTCTTGAGCCCAGGAATATATCTGACATCCTCCAATGTCCACTGGTTTCCCGAGGTGGTCTTTACGCAAACATCCCCCTTCTTTCAATATCTAAGGCTTTATTGTCAGCAAGATACACCTTTCCAAAATTTCCAGATTTGAAATTTTGGAACAACTCCTTGCTTGGAGACGAATGGAAAGATGCACCAGAATCCAAAATCCATGATTCAACCGGGCTGTTCACACTAAGGATTAGAGCATCCCCAATGTCCTCTGCTGAATTTACAGAATCATTGTCATCTCTATATTTCTGATTCTGTTTCTTCTTTGGCTTTGTACAGTTCGTCCGAAAGTGCCCTTTTTCTCCACAGTTCCAACAAGTCACGTTTGATCTGTTCAGGGATTTTCCTCGATTCTTTGATTTTGATCGACCATGTTGATTTTGGCCTTTCGTCTTACTTCTCCCCCTTCGATCAACGCTGAGAGCACTGCCCGATGAATCTCCCACTTCTCGTTTGCGAATACTTTCGCTAAGAACAATATCACGGATTTCATCAAACTTCAGTTTCTCAGATCCACGGGAATTGCTAATCACAGCAACAACAGTATCCCAAGACTCGGGCAGAGATGACATCAAAATCAACGCCTTAATTTCATCTTCGAAATTAATATCCACAGAATTGAGTTGACTCACAATCATATTGAACTCGTTTATATGATCAGAATTGGATCCATTCTCAGACATCTGTAAATTGAACAATCTACGCATCAAATATACCTTGTTCATTGCCGATGTTTTTTCATACATGTTTGACAGTGCCTTCAACAGACCGGACGTAGTCTTCTCCTTCACGATGTTGAACGCCACGTTTCTTGACAAAGTCAACCGGATCAACCGTAGAGCCTGGCGATCCTTAAGGTTCCACTTCTCCTCTGTCATGGATTCCAGCTTCACCCCGGTCAACGGTTCGTGAAGATCTTTCTGGTACAGATAATCTTCGATCTGCATCTTCCAGAAACTGAAATCGGATCCATCAAACTTCTCGATTCCAAGCTTTGAACTATCCATCTTTAGTGATCGTGTTGAATCTCCTTAGCTCTGATACCAGTTGTTAGGATCGAATTCACGCCACACACTTGATGAACGAAGAACACAAGAACTTTCAAGAGAAAGAGATGAGAGATCTAGAGAGAGAAAACCCAATATTTCGTGGTAACACCCCGTGAGTAAACTTCCACGGCGGTGAGGTATATTTATATTAATAAATCAGAGTATTTTTTGTTACAAAGAATAAATAGAGAATAAACAGTTATATATATTAATCAGGCTCCACAACCTAACAGTTACATAAATTTACAATGACGAATTAGTGATAATAAAATTTATGCGTATCAATATGATGATTTGTTATTTACTATTTAATATTTAATTAATTAAATAATTTATAACATTTAAATGTAATGTATGAATTAAAATCTAAGGATAAAATATGTAAAAAAAATGTATATATTAAATGTATAATGAAAAATCATTATGACTAATTATTAAAAAATTTGTAACAACTATCAATATGAAAAATCATCACTATTAGTACGTGAAAGTTGTAAAGATTGTGATTTTTTTTGTTTTCTTGTTAATAATAACTTACAATTTAATAATGAGTATTGGATTGTAAATCTAATTAGACATAGGAGTATTATTATCATAATACGAAGAGTCAAAATTCATGAATACCAAAATAAATATTAATAAAAAAATTATTTTAAATCATTTTAAGATAATAAATTAATAGTCAAGAGATAATTTTGTAATTCAACTTTTGACTTAGATTCTTCTCAATTTTAATATAATTAATTTCTGGACACGTGTCTCATCCTAATATATTAATATAGACTTCCTAAAATGAAGTATGTAATACTCTATTTAGCAATTGAACAGTCATTTAGTTGAAAAAAATAGATTCAAATGCAACATATATTTGTAATGTAATATTATTCATCTGTCATGTAACAAAATGAGATACATGCTTGGGAGTTATTCTATTTCTTCACGAAGATTGCAACTTTAGGTATGATACTAATAATGTTTTAAAAATAAATATACATACTAAATAAGAATTGAGAGGCCACAAAGCATACAAAAATGACACTAAATGAAACCAATAAAGTTGGATTCAAAATCAGACTCATGAAATATATACTCCATACTTACGAATTTGGTTCAACAGCTACTCCCAGAGTGATACTTTTTAGAGCAAACTAAAAATATAAAGTGTGTGAAATAAATAAAATAAAAAATATTATCTATACACTTTATTTCATAAACACAAGCCAAATTTAAGTAGTGAACAAAAATTGAACTTGTTCAAAGGAAAAAAAATTAGTATTACCTTATGCTAGGGTAAACTCAACAAATAACAGGGCGATAATAATAGCTTTTTCTGTAGTCTAACATAATAGGAGTAAGAATAAAATGATAAAGAAATTTGACAGGGTGGTAACTTTATAAATTGCAATGAATATAAAAAGAGTAGATTATATAACTGATTGAAGTTTAAAAGATAAAAGACATAAATGTTGTAATAGGAAAAGTTTGATAAATTAGTTAAATGATCAGGACAAAGTGGTTATTTTAAATATGATTAGGGATGTTTTTTGTAATTCAACTTTCAACTATGGAATTTCCTACTTTTAGTATAATATGATATGATAGTCTGATGCATAAACAATATAAATTGTAAGCCATTTAGAAAAGTAAGTAATTTAAGAACTGACCATAAGCTGGAAAGTCATTTATGGTCCATAAAATAGCAATATGCATCTTGAAGCACTTTCCAGTTGATGCATCAAATGTCTACACCATCACTCCATAACTCTTTTAGCTCATCCATCAAAGAACGCAAATAAACATCAATATCTTTTCCTGGTGCTTGAGGACAACAAATAAGCAATGACATTATCATAAATTGATCCTTAAAACATTTCCAAGGAGGAAGATTAAAAGGAACGAGAATGACAGGCCACATGCTATACGATGTGTTCATGCTACCGAATGGATTAAAACCATCCCTTGCAAGAAGAAGTCTAATATTACGAGGTTCTTTTGAAAACCATTGATGAGTTTTGTCAAAATCTTTCCATGCTTCTAAATCAGCGGGATATCTTAACACATTTTCCTCATCAAGATGTTTTTCTTTATGCCACCTCATGTCCACACTTGTTTCTCTAGACATGAACAATCTTTGAAGCCCAGGTTTTAATGGAAAATACTGCATAACTTTATGGGGAATCTTCTTATTCCTTCCATTATCAATTTTCCACCTGGAAGTACCACAATGTGGACACTCCTGCCTATCTTTATGTTCAGCCTAGTACAATACACAATCCTTTTTGCAAGCATAGATCGAAATATATCCTAATCCTAAACGTTGCGACATGTTTTTAGCATCATAATATAACTTAGGAAGTGTCTCATTAGTAGGCAATGCCTATTTTAGTAAATCCAAAAACATTTCAAAATGATTTATTACTCCATTGATTGTACACTTTCAAGTGTAGTAACTTCATAACAAACGAAAGCTTTGAGAATTTCTTATATCCGGGGTATAATTCATGTCTTGATTCTTCCAACAATTTGTCAAACTTCTTAGCTTCTTTATCACTCATATTACCACAAACATTATTACCCGTTGTCTCCTCTGAAAAATCGACATATGATCTACCACTAGCCTCTTCTAACATAGTGTGAATTCCATCATGGTTATCATGTTCTTCATTTTCATCTTCACTATAAATTGATTCATTGCTATCTCTCATTTGTGATTGTTCCCCCTGGTATATCCATTACACGGAACTTCTTATAATTCCTTGGATCAATAGGTGGTCATACAACTTCTTGTGTTTGAAAAAATAAATTCAAACAATCTTTACATGGGCATCGAACTTTGGAATTATCAAAGTGGGATTGAACAAGTTTCATGAAAGATTGGGCACCCTCAACATATCTTTTAGAGAATTTTGGTTCATGCATCCAACCTTTATCCATGATCAACTGCACCAAACATAACAATTACCCATTAAATATTGCAAAAGAAGAACATGCAAGATTCTTTCAAATAAAATAACGATTACAATAAATATTACAGCACTGCTGGAATACTAGAGAAAAGTAGCTTTTATGGATTTCAAACAAAAACATACACAGTATAATCCCACAAGTGTGGTCTACAAAAGGTGGTGCTTCATAGTCTTACCCCTATCTTGTGAAGGTAGATAGGTTATTTCAGGCAAACCCTCAGCTCAAGTAAAGAATGCTAAAATAAAACATGAAAAATAAACACAATGATAAAGAAGCCATGTGAAACACAAAAAAAAATACCAATAGCAACAATAAGCAATGAGATGTCCTAAGCAAAGTTAGTCACTGGTCCAGATCTGTAAGGTTGTAGAAATATGGATTAGAGTTGTGTGAATTCCTTTACGTCGATCGTTGAAGAAGATTTTTAAAGAAATACACCTAGGCTGTTCTGATTCTGATGTCTAGCTTGACTGTGAAAAGTTCGAGCATATGATCGTCCACTTATGAATGTCCTAAAATGGGTGGGATTTTTTTTATTAACAATATTAGTCTTTGATTTTTTACAGGTTGGCTACAGCCCTTGATCATTAGGCCTTACCACACCATCTGCAATTCTTGTTGAAGCCTCACTAGGGTACAGTTTAAGAAATTTTCTCCATTCTCCCAGCTATGCAACATTTGAGAACATACCTGTTACATTCTTTATCCTCTTTTGACATTCTTTTTCTCACATGAGTATTCTCCTTACACATCCATGACTCATAGACTAAACTGCTAGAGGATGTTTACGTGTTCCAACCAACAAACAGAAATGTGGATCCCTTGGATATTGGAAATGCCAATGACACAAGTGGAGTATAGGTAAAGAGGTGCGTACACAACTTTACCCCCAACAAGGTAGAGATGCTATTTCGAGTAGACCCTCGGCTCAAGTAAAAAATATCAAAATCAAGCATAAAAAGAAATACATAAATAGCGATGAAGCCATGCCAAAAAAAAAAAAAAAAGGAAAAGAAGACCAGTAGCAATAACAAACAAAACAGTTATGGAAGCAAAGGTAATAACCGGTCAGTCCGCAGTAGCTAATTATCTTTTTTTTTTTGGTGAATCAATAATTTGTACTTAAGAGGATGCAAGGTTAGTGGTTACAAGAGAAAAAAAGAAGCTGGTTCAAACAAAACATGAAGCAAACATAAGCTTAAGCCTGTGAGCCAAATGAATTTCCTGAATACTCTACTAATTGTATTTGACAAAAAGAGGGGTTTTTCTCTCAGCGCACGATAAGCAAACTTCTGTTGACTTATACTACCATTTTTTAACTAAAGTACTACTCCGTCCAAGTGTATCTGGAACTAGATTACAAGTCCTTCCTTAACATATTAGGCATATTTGTCATGGTTTTCTACTTCTTAAAGTTGTCTTTTATGTACTTTGTTGGACAAGCCCTCATTTATTCTTCCTTTAGATGGATTATTTGAACCCAAAGGTGAATCCAAAAGATAAAACTCTTCTAAATTACTGATATGAGTTGCCCGAAATCAATGGAAAAACTCCATTCAATAATGAGTACAAGAACACAAAGGTAACCAAATTAATTAGATAAATACTAATGAATCCACACATAAATCAAACTTCAATTCAATCTTTTGACAAATCTGTTCATAAGTCAGAATGTAGTATTTTGATGCTAAGAAACAAACAGAGATCCAGGAAAAGTCCAACAATGTATGAGGAGAGAACAAGATTGGAGTAAAATAGGATACTTACTAGGCTCAGATGCATTTGATGGAGACAACATGAAGGCTAGAGAGTTCTGACGGCGACAGCGTGAGGGAGGAAGAACAAACGATGCAGCTGCAAAAGCTATTTTATGAATGCCGAAGACCATCTCAAATGCACCTCTGTATTTGATGAGTAAAATAAAGAATGTTCTCTCCAACCCCTCTCCATATTACTCTTTATACTCCATTTATAGAGAGGTGACTACTATTCACTCCCTATTTTACTCTTTAATATTTTATTATTACTTTCATTACTTTTCAATTAACATATTATTTTACATATAACTTCATTAATTAAATATCTAATATTCGTGATTCTTTTTATATGTAATAAACTATTTTAAAAAAATTTATTATCTAATATATACTACTTTATTCAATTATATACTTTTAACAATTTTCACCAATAATAAAATTTTATTTTATTATTAAGTTTCCTTATAAAGAATACACAAAATTAAAATGGTAAGATGAAAAAATTGATTGAAATACAAATAACAATACAATACATAACATAATAATTTAAATACAAAATTAAATACAATACATAACATAATAACTAATTCACGATGAAACAAAAATCATGTCAAAAATATGTAGAACATGCATTCGGACTTATGCAATTATTGCATGACCGTCACGTTTTTGGAGAAAGGAGTGCTACATGATATAATGACGACACAACGTGATAATTGAGGTCGTGATCTTAATGCATCAATTCAAGATGTCGTAGAGGCTCCAAATGCAACGACAGAAATGGTGGTAGATGAAAATCTCCGATTTGAACAATTTTTAGCTAGACATAATAAAATTAAGGACAAAAATGCTCATTTTGAACTCCGTAATGCGTTAATAGTCCATTTATGGGAGCAACATAATAATTTCAAAAATTGGGTGTTTATGTAGTGTTTATGTAATCGTACTTTACTAATTTTGAATTTGTTCATTAATTTATATATTATATAATATTTTCGTGTAATATATGATATTTAAAAATTAGAATAAAATATAATTTAAATTAAATAAAAAAATTGAAAAAATAAAATTTTTAGCACATGAGAATTATATAAAATAATCATTTGGAAAAAGAAATAAATGATTTATATGAAATAAGAAAATAAGAATGAAATAGAAATAATAATATAATCTTAAGAAAAGAGAGAAAAATTATTTTTTAGAGAGTAAAATAGAGAATTGAGTTGAAATTGGTTGTCTGAAAAAATAAAGAACCTATATATGGAGAGTAAAATAGAGTGCAACATTGGATATTCCTAAGGCTATTGACCACATTGATTAATAAGGAAAAGAGAAACCCTTTTTTCATTAACTGAGAGAAATTACAAATAATTTAAAAAAGTTAAAGGCATCAAAATTTGGAAAAAAAGTTTTGAACTATTGATTAGGCTAACTTACTCTTATGTGGAAAAGAATTGTTAATTACTTTTTTAAAAATTTATTGTTTCATGATATTGATATTAAAAAATTAAGATATTTGTATTTCTATTTCCTCTATTTTGTTATCTATAAATAAAATTTACTTATTACATCATATTTTCATTATTAGCCAAATTTGATATAATACGTAAAAATTGTTTAATTAGGCGTCATTTGCCAGTTAAAGAAATATGAGACTCGAACGCACAAAATGTTACTCTTCTTCAATTCTTTTGTCATTAGGTCATATGTAGATGTTTTAATGATATTCAATATAATATATATTTGTTCCAAATATGTATTGAGACTTATGTATATTGGTTTTAAGCCTTAAAATTTTGAAAAATCAACCATGTGTGCTGATGATGTGAGTTTGAGCATTGCAAGTCCATGAAAGATATCACCGAATTTGAAACAACTCAAAGAATCATCCAGATACCAAATTGAAGAATTGGTGACTGTAACAGAAACTTTCGTGATGGTCTCCTCAAGAAAAAAATATAAAAAAATAAGAAAAAGTTGTAAGTCAATATTATCATGAATAAAAGAGTCACCCAATCTGAAGGAAATTGAAGGAAATTTTTTCTAATTCTAACATATTTGCAATTTTTGAAGAGTTGATCACCAAGAAGGTCATTTAACTTCCAACGTCAAAGTGAACAGATAAATCCAACAAGACCACTTATCATAACTATTGCAAATTTAACTATGGTTGTCACGCCCCGAGCTACCCCCGAGACGCGGACACGGAACTTAGAACCACAAGTGATTCAAAGCTAATCGTGCTGCCATGATCATGAGATACTAAAGATAATAAACTGATGCGGAAGCTAAATCATAACTTATAATGAAAAGATGGGGAATACCCATATGCTAAAACTGATATATATATGAAAACTAATGAGTTTACGGAAAAGGGCCTAAAATACCCTCGAAGTATTGAAAATGGTACAAAATTACCCTTCATCCACCTATTGGCTCCAAAATGCCCTTCTCATCCACCTATTGGCTCCAAAATACCCTTGTCATCCACCTTTGGATTCAAAATTGACCACTTATTTAACGGTTTTAAAATTAAATTGTTTAAATATTTTTTAAAATACTTGGCGCTCAACTATTTGGTTATAATTTAATTTATTAATATAATTTTTAATCCAACCCACTACCCACTCATTACTAACTAAACTCCACCCAATTAATACACCAATTATAATATCAAAATCGCCATAAACACAACTAAAATACGATAAAATTATAGATTCCTGAAATGACATCCAAAATTATTCAAGTCCGAATCGAAGCTCCAATTAAATTTAGGTTGAGCCGCTTATTTAGGAGGATACTTTTAATAGGATTCTCTTCCAAGTTTGAATTCGAAATTTATGATTAAAGGTAAAGAAATAGTACATCCCGAATTAATTCATGCACCTTCTTTTAATATAATTTTATAAATATTTACGATTTGTTTAAAAACCTTAAAAAAAAGTTATCTATGAAGTAACATCACATAATTGAGATGAAAGAATAATCAAGATGAACATATTCATACTTTTATGTTTATCGGTAATTTTTATTTAGACACTTGAATGTATGATAATTTACTTCTATAGATATTTTCACCTCAAATTTTTAAAAACACTCATTGGCAGTAGCTTTCCTGTTGTTGCATTAGTAATGTGACGGGTTTATTAATTTTCTGGGGTTTAATTAGTAATAAGTGGGTAGTGGATTGATTTATAAATTATACTAATAAGTTAAGTTATAACAAATAGCTGAGTGCCTCGTATTTAAAAAAATATATAAATAGTTTAAATTTAAAACCGTTAAATAAGTGATCAATTTTGAACCCAAAGGTGGATGACAAGGGTAATTTGGAGCCAATAGGTGGGTGGAAAGGGTATTTTGGAGCGAATAGGTGGATGAAGGGTAATTTTGTACCATTTTCAATACTTTAAGGGTATTTTAGGCCCTTTTCTGATGAGTTTAATACAATGAAATATTAACTTAATACTAAGCTGAATCTAACTATGTCTTAAATAAGCTTCTAAACTGGACTAGAAATACTGGGGACAAGCCCCCAGCTAAATCTAGCAAAAACTGAAACTAAATGACTAAAGACTGAAATGACACTTATGATTGTTGTCCTCGGAGAATGAGGACTCACCACTAAATCTGCTGAGCTGGAGATCGAAAATTGATCTATGCATTATCTAGATGCTAAAAACCTGAACCTACATCACGAGAAGATGTAGTGCACATATGCGTTAGTATTTGAAAGGTACTGAAAATGTAAGATAGAGTAAAACTGAAATAAAACATAAGTGAACAAGCATAAAAGCAAGTATAATCATCTGACATGATAAACTAAATTCTGAGCTAACTGGATGCAATGACCAATTTATAACATGTTGAAACTGAATACTAATATACTGATAAATGGTCAATGCAGAGAGTCTGACTTATCTATGGGAGCTACTAGTAACCGATAATAAAATCACATGAGCTAAAAGTGGAGTACAATGTATACGCCTCATCGAGAGGACCCAATATACCCTGCCAAAGGTATAAGGCATGCTGGTGTGATCACTAAAATGATTGCCGACAGAGGGGACTTACAACCTACTTGGTTAGTAGTTCTGGGACTATTTGGGTACACGCTAAACCCTAGTCCAACTCGGTATTATGCTACTTCCATGGATTCTATAAATTTACTGATTAAGTCTGAATTTCTGTGAATACTGGATAGCTCGAAACTGAACATGAAAATTGAGAATGCAATAATTAATATGGTAATTATGCATTTATAACTGAGGCATGTATATTTGAAGTGTCTAAAATATCTGACCTAGCATGTGTAAAATAAGAACTAAAGAACTACAAAGCTAGGGTTCTGAAGTTCATGCGATAATCTGAATAATAACATGATAATCTAATTTGGAACATATATTTGATAAATTCATGAAGTTCTAGCAAAGTTATAAAAACCCTAGGTTTAATATTGATAAGATAATCAAGAATCTGAGTGAAAACCTGGATGGGTGAAAGAAACCCACTAGTGAAATCCAACATACCTGATGATGAGATCCACGGAAAAATACTTAGGTTTCAGGGATGGAACTGCTGGAACCTGTGGCGTTCTTGAACTAGGGTTCTTGAGTTTTTTCTCCTCTCTTGCTTCTAATTTTCTAAGTTTTGATTTAATGATTTGACTTAGATGTGTTTTTAATTATGTTTCTAGGCTTAAACTGACTAAAATATGATGATTTAGGGTTAAAACAACGTAACTTAGGGTTTAAACGAAGTGGGAAAGGTCCAAAAGACCCCTGGGAAAGTTGTTGTCGGACCAAACAACGGCCAAAACTGTCGTCTGACCGGCGTCCCGTCGTTGGGTCCGTCGACTAGGCCTGTTCGACAGGCCTTTCCTAAAATGGGCATAACTTTTTACTCGGAGGTCTGATTTTAGCAAGGTTGGTGGCTATGGAAAACTAATTCAATTATCTATATGTGGATAGGTCGTGAGACACCTAATTTTATTTTTTCTAAAATTTATGACCATTTGAAGTTGCCCCAACTGCATTTCCCCTTAACTGTCTGTAAATTTTCCACCTACGGACAGTGTGGGTCATCCGTAGCTCTTGTTAGAGAGTGGGTGAATGGGGGTATTGATCGACGGTCACGGACTACGGACCGTCATCTGACCTACAGACCGTCGGTCCATTCGTCGATCAAGACTTAGCAAATTTTTATCGGCAAAATTTTTGGGATTTTCTGATCCCATCGACGGTTGTGAGAGACGGACCGTCGATGCCACCGATGGTTGCACCTGCAGATTCTTCTGAAAAAACTTATTTTTGGTCTATTTTGGCTACGGGGTGTTACATTATCTTCCCCTTGGGAACATTCGTCCTCGAATGAAGACTAAAGTAGCTGAAATAGAGGGAGAGAGCTGCAAACCCCACTACTGAACACTGAGAACTGAGTATCTCACTGATTGAGTTCTGAGTACATGCAAATACGCTGAAAATGCAAGTATAAACTAGGGGAACATGATTCTAAGACTGAATTTATGCATGAATGACTGGAAAATTGAAGAGGAACTATTATCTCAAAATGGAGTGGAATCGGAAGGAAAGAGGTGAGGATACTTGGCTTTCATGGCTTCTTTTGCTTCCCAAGTAGCTCCCTCTACGGACTGACTTCTCCATAAAATTTTGACTGAAGCAATTTCTTTGTTTCTCAACCTTCTGACCTGACGGTCAAGAATCTCAACTGCTACATCCTCATAAGAAAGACTATATTTCACCAGCACACTCTCATATGGCACTATAGAGACTGGATCACCCACACACTTCTTCAAGAGTGAGATGTGGAAGACCGGATGCACTGCTGCTAATTCTGCTGACAACTCTAACTCATATGCCACCTTGTCAACCCTTTTCATGATCTTTAAAGGCCTACATATCCAAGACTGAGCTTCCTTTTCTTTCTAAATCTCATCACCCCTTTCATAGGTGAGACTTTCAGAATAACCCAATCATCAACTTGGAACTCTAGTTCCCTTCTCCTTACATCTGCATAAGATTTCTGATGACTTTGGGCTCTCTTAAGTCTATCTCTAATGAGTTGCATTTTCTCCATAGCACAAAGGACTGAATCTGGCCTTATCAAAGATGCTTCACCTACTTTAAACCAACCAACAGGAGATCTATATCTATGCCCATATAAAGCCTCATAAGGGGCCATCTGAATGCTGGAATGGTAGCTATTATTGTAGTCAAACTCAATAAGAGGAAAATGATCATCGCAACTAACTTTGAAATCGATCACACAAACTCTCAACATATCCTATAAGGTCTTAATGGTACGCTCTGCCTGCCCATCCATCTGTGGATGAAATGTTGTACTAAGGTTAACTTGAGTACCAAGACCTTTTTGAAATGCCTTCCAAAAATGAGAGGTAAATTGAGGACCTCTATCTGAGATGATAGACAAAGGAACCCCATGCAACCTCACAATTTAATTGATGTAAATCTTGACATAGTCCTCTACCGAATCTGTAGTCTGGACCCTAATAAGCGATAAGACTTAGTCATCCTATCAACTATCACCCAAATGGAGTCATGCTGTCTGCGAATACGCGGTAACCCTGTGATGAAATCCATATTGATCACATCCCACTTCCAAGTAGGAATATCGATCTTTGGGTCATACCTCCTGGTTTCTGATGTTCTACCTTGACTTGTTGGCAATTGTGGCACTTACTCACAAAATCTTCTATATCCCTCTTTATGCGATTCCACCAATAGACTTCTCGCAGATCGCGGTACATCTTAGTGGCACCTGGATGAATAGAATACCTAGAGTTATAGGCTTCTGCAAGAATATGCTGTCTCAACTCGCCCACATCAGGAACACACAATCTACCCTGGTAGAGAAGTACACCATCTTTCCCTTGGGAGAAAACCTCCACTCTCTCATTATGGACGACACCCTTAAGTTCAAGCAAGATTGGGTCACTGTCTTGCTTTTCCTTAACTTCCACTACCAAAGACGATTCTGGCCCATTCTGAATTGTTACACCGTTGTCTGATATGCTCATAAGACGAACCTCCAAGCGAGCAAGCCTATGAATATCTTTCACTAGCTCCTTCCTTTTTTTCTCAACATGGGCTATACTACCCATAGATAATCTACTAAGAGCATTGGCTACTACATTCGCCTTACCAAGATGATAACGGACATTTATATCATAATCCTTAAGGAACTCAAGCCATCGCCTCTGGCGAAGATTCAACTCTTTCTGGTCAACACATACTTAAGGCTCTTATGGTCGGTGAACACATCTACATGGACACCATACAAGTAGTGTCTCCATATATTGAGTGTAAACACCACTGCTGCAAGCTCGAGGTCATGAGTTGGATAGTTCTTCTCATGCGCCTTAAGCTGCCTAGAGGCAAAAGCTATCACCTTACCTCGCTGCATCAACACACAACCTAGGCCAACTCTGGATGCATCACAATAGATCACATAACCATCTGAACCCTCTGGTAGAGTCAAGACAGGAGTTTTAGTTAATCTAGTTTTCAATTCTGCGAAGCTTTTCTCACAATCATCTGATAATTGGAACTTGACCATTTACTGAGTCAACCTAGTCAATGGTGAGGCTATGGATGAAAATCTTCTACAAACCTTTTGTAATAACCTTCTAGACCTAAGAAACTTCTAATAGTTGTAAAAGAGGTAGGTCTTGGCCACTGTTTCACTGCTTCTATATTATGCGAATTCACTCGGATCCCTTCGCTAGATACAATGTGACCAAGAAAAGCAACGGATTGCAGCCAGAACTCTCATTTACTAAACTTAGCGAATAACTTGCGATCCATGAGAGTCTGCAGAACAACTCTCAAATAACTTGCATGTTCTTCCTCACTTCTAGAGTAAATGATGATATCATCAATAAAGATGATAAGGAACAAGTCCATTACTGTTTGAAAACTCTGTTCATCAAATCCATGAAAGCTGCAAGAGCATTAGTTAGTCCAAACGACATAACTACAAATTCATAATGACTATACCGAGTTTTTAAGGTTGTTTTCGTAATGTCAGTATCTCTGACACTTAGCTAATGGTAACCCGATCTGAGATGTATCTTTGAGAAATGGCTAGCACCCTGAAGTTGGTCAAACAAGTCATCATTCTGGTGATGGGATACTTATTCTTGATTGTGCCCTTGTTCAACTGTTTATAGTCAATGCCCATTCTGAGAGAACCATATTTCTTCCTTAGGAACAACACTGCTGCACCCCAAGGTAAAATACTAGGTCTGATGAAGCCCTTATCTCAAAGGTCTTTCAACTGCTCTTTCAATTCGCTGGAGCCACTCTGTAACGAGGAATAGAAATAGGTTGGGTATGTAGAAGGAGATCAATTCCAAAGTCGATTTCCCTTTCGGGAGGGACTCCGGAATATCTTCTAGAAACACTTCTAGAAATTTAGAGACTATAGAAACTTACTCAAGAGTTGGGTTTCAAGTCTAGAATACTTAACTCAAACTAGATGATAGATATAATCCTTAGATATCATCTTTCTGACCTTAAGGTAAGAAATAAATTGACCTATAGGCGCTAATCTACTACCCTTCCATTCTAAGATTGGTTCGCCTGGAAAACTGAAAATAAACAATAATAGTTCTACAAGTGACTGAGGCATAACATTACTGTAACCAATCCATGCCTAGAATGACGTCGAAGTCTACCATTTGTAAATCAACTATATCTGCTGAGGTGACTTTCTAAGAGACTATGACAGGGCAATTTGTGTATACCCGTCTAGATATAACTGGTCATCAACTAGAGTAGAGACTGAGAAAGGTTCTGAGAGAGTTTCTGGACTGACATTGAATTGGAATGCTATGTAAAAAGTTACAAAATAAAGAATAGCCCGTGAATCTAACAATGCATAAACATCAAGGTCAAAGACACGTAACGTACACAGTGATGACATCACGAGAACCTTCCTGATCCTGGCGAGCCTGAAGAGCATACAACCTGTTCTGGCCTTGACCACCACCTGTACCAGATGATTTTCCCTGCTAAGTTAGGCGACTTGTTGGTGCTGCTGAAGTAGTAGACTGAGCTCTACCATTACCACCTCTTTGACCTTGTCTAGATGGACAATCCTCTAACCTATCACCAGACTAACCGCACCCAAAACATCCCTCTTTTCCTGCAAGACACTCGCCCGGATGATTCTTACCACATTTAGGGCAAGTGGGGTCCGCACCCAAAACATCCCTCTTTTCCTGCAAGACACTCGCCCGGATGATTCTTACCACACTTAGGGCAAGTGGGGTAAGTCTTGGTGCCTAAAACACTTCAACAAGATATAGAGCCTGGTGCTCCACCCTTCTGGTCATACCTGTTCTTGTCACACACCCGAGCTACCCCCGAGATGCGGACACGGAACATAGAACCACAAGGGATCCCAAGCTAACCCTGCTGGCATGATCATGAGCATACTAAAGATAAGAAACTGATGCAGAAGCTAAATCATAACTTATGATGAAAAGATGGGGAATACCCATATGCTAAAACTGATATATATATATATATATATATATATATATATATATATGAAAACTGATGAGTTTAATACAATGAAAATATTAACTCAATACTAAGCTGAACCTAACTATATCTAAAATAAGCCTCTAAACTGGACCAGAAATATTGGAACAAACCCCAACTAAATCTAGTAATAACTGAAGCTAAATGACTAAAGACTGAAATGACACTCATGACTGTTGTTCTCGGAGAATGAGGACTCAACACTGAATCTTCTGAACTGGAGATCAAAAATCTATCTATGCGTGATCTGGATGCTGAGAACCTGAACCTACAACACGAGAAGATGTAGCACACGTATGCGTTAGTACTTGAAAGTACTGAGCATGTAGGATAGTAAAGCTGAATTAAAACATAGCTGAACAAGCATAAAAGCAAGTATATTAATCTGACATGATAAACTAAATTTTGAGCTAACTGGATATAATGATTAATTTATAACATGCTGAAACTGAATACTAAATATACGGATAAATGGTCAATGCAGAGAGTCTGACTGATTTGTGGGAGCTACTAAGAACCGATAATAAAACAACATGAGCTAAATGTGGAGTCCGATGTCAAGAGGACCCAATATACCCTGCCAAAGGTATAAAGGCATGCTGGCGTGATCACTAAAATGATTTCCCACAGAGGGGACTTACAACCTACTTGGCTAGTAGTTCTAGGACTATTTGGGTACGCTAAACCCTAGTCCACCTCGGTATTAAGTTACTCCCATGGATTCTGTAAATTTACTGATTAAGTCTGAGTTTCTATAAATATTGGATAGCTCGATACTTAACATGCAAACTGAGAATGCAACAATTAATCTCGTAATTATGCATTTATAACTAAGGCATGTATATCTGAAATGTCTGAAATATCTTACCTAGCATGTGTAATTCAAGAACTAAAGAAATACAAATCTAGGGTTTTGAAATTCATGCGATAATCTGAATAATAACATGATAATCTGATTTGGAACATATATTTTAATAAATTCATGAAGTTCTAACAAAGTTCTAGAAACCCTAGGTTTAATCATAATAAGGAATCAAGAACCTGACTGAAAACTAGGGAGCCAATGGGTGAAAGGAACCCACTATTCAAATCCCATATACCTGTTGATGAAATCCACGGAAAAATACTTAGGTTTTGGGGCTAAACTGTTGGAACTTATGCTGAACCTGCGAGTGATTTCCATCACCCAATTTTTACGGAGAATAGTCAAAGTTCCCAGTCCTAGCCTTCTTATTTTCCTTAGCCTGTCCCCTAAGCTTATCACCCTCAACCTGCTGAGCATGAGTCATAATCCAAGAGATGTTCATATCTCCAAGTAACATCGCATTTCTGCACTCAGTTTTTCACCAAATCTGACACTCCATACAAAAACTTATTCATATGAGGCCTGAAGTCAGCAACCATGTGAGGATCATACCTGGAGTGTTGTTTAAACTTGAGTCCATACTCTTGGACTGTCATGTTACCCTGCCTTAAGTTCATGAATTCTTGGGCTTTCGCTTCTCCTGTTGAGGAAAATCCCACTACAACAATCCCAAGTGATAGGAGCCACATTTACATTTCTATTATCCTTTCATTAAGTGTACCAAATATGAGCAACATCTTTCAACTGCTATGAAGCCAACTCAACCCGATCATTCCCAGTGACTTGCATTACCTCAAAGATTTTCTTAATCTCATCCAAGAAATTCTGAGGATCCTCATTAGCTTGCGATCCTAAGAACTTACGAGGATTCATCCTAACAAAGTCACGGACCCTTGTTGCTACTGATCCACCATTTTCATTCACATGACCATGAACCCGATTGTTCTGGTTAGTCATAGTCTTAGCCAACATCTATATTGCGTTCCTGAACTCAGCATTGGAAACTTCCTGATCTAGGGATGGAGGAGCTGCATTTTCATTTCTGGTATTCGCATTCCTAGCGTTAGCTCTACGAGGAGGCATGATTTGAAATGTAGAACCTCAAGTTAGAATGGAATAAGATTATACCTCAAGCACGATAAGGGTAACAAGAAAGTGAAGTTTTTCCTAAAACACTTCATAGCCTCCCTCTCATTAGATGTGGTGCACTTCACACCCATGAAAAAGACTCTACCTAGTGTGGATTTTCAAACATCCTAGAACACCTAAACCTAGTGCTCTGATACAAAGTTTAGTCACGCCCCAAGCTACCCCCAAGACGTGGACATGGAACTTAGAACTACAAGGATCCCAAGCTAACCCTGATGGCATGATCATTAGCATATTAAAGATAATAAACTGATGCGGAAGCTAAATCATAAATAATAATGAAAAAATGGGGAATATCCATATGCTAAAACTGATATATATGAAAGACGATGAGTTTAATACAATGAAAATATTAACTCAATACTAAGTTGAATCTAACTATGTCTGAAATAAGCCTCTAAACTGGACTAGAAATATTGGACAAGCCCCCAACTAAATGTAGCAAAAAACTAAAACTAAATGACTAAAGAATGAAATGACACTCATGACTGTTGTACTCGAAGAATGAGGACTCACCACTGAATCTGCTGAACTGGAGAATGGAAATCGATCTATGCGTGATCTTAATACTGAGAACCTGAACATACATCACGAGAAGATGTAGTGCACGTATGCATTAGTACTTGAAAGGTACTGAGCCTGTAGGACAGAGTAAAGCTAAATAAAACATAACTGAACAAGCAAAAAAGCAAGTATAATAATCTGACATGATAAACTAAATTCTGAGCTAACTGGATGCAATGACCAATTTATATCATATTGAAACTGAATACTGAATATAATGTTAAATGGTCAATGTAGAGAGTCTGATTGTTTTGTGGGAGCTACTAATAACCAAAAATAAAATCACATGAGCTAAATGTAGAGTCCGATGTATACGCACCATCGAGAGGACCCAATATACCCTGCCAAAGGTATAAAGGCATGCTGGCGTGATCACTAAAATAATTGCCCACAGAGGGGACTTACAACCTACTTGGCTAGTAGTTCTGGGACTATTTGGGTACGCTAAACCCTAGTCCAACTCGGTATTATACTACTCCCATGGATTATGTAAATTTACTGATTAAGTCTGAGTTTCTGTAAATAATGGATAGTTCGGAACTGAACATGCAAACTGAGAATGTAACAATTAATCTTGTAATTATACATTTATAACTGAGGCATGTATATCTGAAGTGTCTGAAATATCTGAACTAGCATGTGTAATTCAAGAACTAAAGAAATACAAAGCTAGGGTTCTGAAATTCATGTGATAATCTAAATAATAACATGATAATCTGATTTGGAACATATATTTAATAAATTCATGAAGGTCTAACAAAGTTCTAGAAACCCTAGGTTTAATCATGATGAGAGAATCAAGAACCTGGCTGAAAACTAGGGACCAAATGGGTTAAAGGAACCCACTAGTCAAATCCCACATACCTAGTGAGGAAATCTATGGAAATATACTGAGGTTTCGGGGCTAGAACTGCTGGAACTTGTGACGTTCTTGAACTAGGGTTCTTGAGCTTTTTCTCCTCTCTTACTTCTAATTTTCTAAGTTTTTTATTTAATGATTTGACTTAGATATGTTTTTATTATGTTTCTAGGTCTAAACTAACTAAAATATGATGATTTAGGGTCAAAACAACGTAACTTAGGGTTTAAACGAAGTGAGAAAGGTCCAAAAGACCCCTGGGAATGTTGCTATCGGACCAAATGACGGCCAGGACTGACAGTCCGTCATCTGACCGACGCCTCGCCGTTGGGTCCGTCGATTGAGCCTGTTCGACAGTCCTTAAATAAAATGGGCATAACTTTTTATTTGGAGGTCTGATTTTTGCAACGTCGGTGGATGTGGAAAGCTAATTCAATTATCTATTTGTGGGTAGGTAATGGGACACCTAATTCATTTTGTTCTAAGATTTTTAACCATTTGAAGTTGACCCAACTGCATTTTCCCCTTAACTTTCTGCAAATTTTTCACTTACGGACTTTAGGTCCACCTACGAACTGTGCTAGTCATGTGTAGCTCTTTTCAGAGGGTGGGTGAATGGGGGTCTCGATCGACGGTCACGAACTATGGACCGTCATTTGAACTACGAACCATCGGTTTGTCCGTCGATCAAGACTTAAGCCAATTTTTCTCGGCTCAATTTTTGGGAGTTTTTGATCCCATTGACGATTCTGCAGGATGGACCGCCGATGCCACCGTTGGTTGCACCTACAGATTTATCTAAAAAATTATTTTTGGTCTATTTTGTCTACGGGGTATTGTAATGGCGTTAATTTCTCTATCCCAGACAAAATATTTCATCTTGAAAAGAAAAAGATCATGACATTGGTGACAGAGTCCGTGGCAGAGTCTTATTCTCGTTCAGACCCTTTAAAAACACTTTCATTTTTGGAGAAAAACTGAGCTTCATATTTCTTTCTTAGAAGAACAAATTCAACTGTTAGTTATCCAAAATATTTTTCTTAAACTATTAAGTTTTTTTATTGTTGTTTGTTTACCGAGAATTTATAAAATCCATTGTAAAAATATTATTTGCTTGAAGTACAAAAAAAACTTCATTAATATGTGATGTTGAAATCAGACCATGTTACATTTATAAGTTTGTTTAAAAACCTTTGAATATATCATGTTAATTTATTATTTTAGAGAAGACTACATGAGCTAACACATTAAAGAACATAGTGATGTTTCACTTATGTATTTAAGATGAGTTTGTGTTGGACTTTTTTTTTTAGATGACTATATTTTCTTCTAAAAATTATTCTTATTATTATAATTTATATATGAAGTTCATGTAGTTAAATTTTAGTTCTATCAAACTTAAAATATTTATTCATAATTTAAATATAATAATATTTATCAAAGATTGACTTTTTTCTAACATTTTGTAATGTAATTTTTAACAACTATTTTATTTGAATCATATTTATAGTGTCTACCTAAGGTTGGAGGCGACAAGGCGTAGGTGGATCGATGGGGCATCGATGCCTCAGTCAATGGACACTTATCCATTTTCCCAAATTTTCCAAATTGAAAACTCTCTGAACTAAACTAAGGATGTGAAGTACGGGGGCAAGGGTGGCCGTCGAATGACCTACGGATCGTAGGTCGTGGTCCCGTAGGTCAAGCTGCAATTTTACTATCTTGTTTTTAGTAATTTCAATTAATTAGTTAATTGTTTATGGGTTTAATTAGGGGTGGTTAATTAAGTTAGTTCAGTGACTATATAAGTTATCCTAAGCCTAAACCCAACTTAACACCCCATAATTCCCAAACCCAAATTGCTCTTCCTTCTCTCTACTTTCTCTCTCCCAAGGAAAACTCTATATAAGACCAAGTTCTAAGGGTTCTAGGGATTCAATAAGATCACTTTTAACAATAAATCATCAAATAATATCAAGGTATGGGAACCTTTCACCTTTGGGATTCCTTTCCCCAAAGGTTTATTCAAATTTGGTTTTCCAAAGGATGACTTCATATGGATTTATTTCTAATCCGAATCGAATCTTCTAAATTGTATTGTTTATGTTTTACTTTGATTATGATGATTACATTATTATGTCTTATTGTTCAATTGTTCTAGTTTTTGATTTAACCTAGTATGTTGAATAGATCATGAATTGACCCAAATTCCACAACCCTAGGTTATGAACTCATGTTGAATTGATTAGTATTGATGCAATTGACTTAATTATTGTGTTAATTACTATTGAATTATGTTATTACACCAATTGATGGATGAAATTGGATTGGTTGAGGGTAATACCAATGATGATAGATTTTGAAGGAGAATTGGTAAGACTTTGTGATCTTAAACCTTTACTTTAATTGTGATGACTTGCACTAGGTGATGAAGTTGAATTGAAGTATATATTGTAATTGTATTAAGTAGGTGTTAGGATGATGATGCAATTGAAATGTCTTGATTATATAAATATGTGAGATTATGTTTAAGATTTAATGATATAAGGTTGATTATGGATTGCCTATGTGCCTTATTATGACATGATGATGATAATGTGCTGATCTCACATATGAGGGTTGTATTGATAGGACATTCTCATGCAATTCTTAATGAGCTAATTATTATGAATATACAAGAGGTTAGTATCCTATGGACTATACTAAGTTATGATGGTTAATAAAGGCTTAAAGTCATTTCAAAAAGGGACTTTAACTTAGCACCGAGTGAACTAGTAGTGAGGAGTGTCCAGGTTCACTATGATACTCATGAGATTGGAGACTCTAATACAATGTGCATAAAGAGGGTCCCAAGTATATCCCCTAGTTCTTGAACTATGTTTCCCCCATAGTAATACTAACTAGTGAATCCACCTAGAATGCTAAGTTCATGTTTAGGTACTACCTTGGCAAGTAGTCCACCTTCCGGTATAAGGTTTCATGACACCAGATTCCATATTTAGCCCTTGTGGTTTATGTTGGTTAAGGCAAGTGTTCCTGAAAGTAAAATGAAATAATAAAGTGAACACTAACTAGGTTGACTTGAGGAGTTGACTTACTATAGGTAGGGATATGGGACTCTACCTATACATTGCACTAGTTGACTCTGAGGGAAGTCCAAAAAGGTTGTTCTCATGTTATATAAAGTAAAGTTATGCATATGTTGACTATACATGTTAATGATCATATATGATGTTAGTTTCACCTATGAACATGCTAATGGTCTATATTGTTAAATATGATGATGAATACTCATGATTTTATGTTATATGAAGTTAGACAATACTTGTTCTCCTTTGTTTGGTTTACTTGGTTGAGTAAGGTTATGGGGCTTTTATGTAACATTCCAGAAAATGTACTTGTCTAGTGAAGAGCCTATTAGGTTTTAAAAATATGTATTGGGGTACATAGGATCCCAATGCCCAATATTGAGTAATATTAGGCATGTTAGAGAATATTGTCTTAAGTGTGTCAGCCAATTTCTACGTATTAACAAGTAACTTAAAATAAAATTTGGTTCAAAGGCCCCAATTCAAGCTTGTCTAGGAATTGTACCTGCAATGAAGACCCTAAGCTAAAATTCTTAATTCCTTAACTCGCACATTAGGTACGAGGTATCCGAGTGTCAAGCCTCGGTACCATAGCACATGATCATTAAAAATGATCATGTAGATTAAACAGTGCCCAAGGACATAGTGAGGGTCCTTGGACAAGAAATGAGAAGCAACACATATGGAAGAAGAGTTGTTTCTAGGCTGAAAAATCACAATCTTCTCTTCTCATCATATTCATTCACAAAATCATCCAAGAAGAGTTGTTTCTAGGCTGAAACTCAAGCTACTCGTTGTGGTATATGTCTGGTACAAGGTAAGAAAAACTAGTATTTGAGAAAATTGGCAAATTTATTGATCTATAGAATAAAATATTTAAATTCCTTATTTTGTGGTACTGCTATGTGCTAAAACATCAAAGGTTTGTGTATAAACTTGAATTTGAACTATCTTCCCGTGTTGGTGTAATGAAGTAATTTGCTCGAACTTTGTGTACTTTTGTCATGCCTCAAACTCATGTAGGCCTGACTGACATTAGGTAACTAAAAGAATCAACCAAAACCAAACCAAACAAAACACGCAGTGGAAACTCAAAAAATTACAAAATTAAAAATTGAAACCACAATATGACCAACTTAATTTGCAAAAAGTCAAAAGCTCATTGAAACCACACTACTGACGTACTGAAAAGGACTACAAAACAACATGTTTGTCTCATCATATTACAAAATACATAGAGAGTGAAAAAGAGGAATATGATTAAGTTAGAAAAAGATGTGATGGCATCGAGAGATCTGGAATCAACGATGGTGGCTTGTTCTAGGTGCTGCATCAGAAAAATGTAGAAGTATAGTAGCTAGTACTAGAAGCAAAGGAACCTAAGATCAAGCTCAAAAATGGAGGGAAAAGGGAATAAATGAGAGATTTTATAACTATAAAAGCATATAACATTCACTACTCGAGTGGAATAGGGGTCATCGAAGCAATGTTGCTCAAGAAATGAAGCTCCACAGAAGAGGTGATCAATGAAGACCCCCAGCTCTGTGGATGTCACATCAGCCTACATTGTGGGCGTGGTCGGCACTTGAGAATGATTGTTGGTCCCCAAGCGAACCCTTGACCTGGATACTTAGAGGAAGACTAACATAAGCACTGAAAGGTGTAAAACAGAAGTAAATCATTAAACTTGTAAAATGTTCAACTTAGACTGTCTGAGAAATACTCAATGCAATAATAAAAATTTGCAAAACATCTCAAACTAAAAGAGAGTAATGAGAGACTCCACAAATTTATCTATATATCTATGAAGCCTCTATAGTTTAATATGGATGTTGGGACAAGATCCACAATACTCTAAAATAACTAAATTGAAACGAAAAGTGGAGTCCTCCAAAATGCTAGGAGGCTCACCAAAAGCTAATTGGAGTACAAAGTGATCTCCAAGAATGGTCTGTCAATGATCCCAAACACTTGTGTCAGCACCATAAAGAGATGCAGATCGAAGGGAAATTTTGTATTTGAGTCAACCGTCATAGTTGAGTCGCACTGCCCTAATTTTCATGATTGAGTCTATAGACATGGTGTTTGTACTAATGTTGAAATCTGAAAGGGAATTTTTGTATGAAAGCATGTGGATGGATATCTTTGGATGCCTTTGAATATTTATGTTTACTTCTAAATAAAAACTTAGGCTTAATTTGAAATTTTACATAGCAGAGTGTTGTACTTAATGATAAATCTTACTTGAACTGAACTTGCGCCATGAAGGGTGAGACATTGTGTATTTCATGTATTGTATCCTAGTTTAGAACTTTGCATGTATGTTGTTGAAGTGAAATCAAAAGTATGACTTTTGTTTAGGAAAGGATAATAGGCCTTCTTTGATATTTTCAGAAATTTTAGCCTTATCAAATATACTATCACTAGTAGCCCCTTTGAGCCTGTAGCTTTTTTTTGGTAGTCGCACATTTACCTGAAGGATTTTATTGAATCCTTAGTTGTTTGCACCCTCATTTCTTAACCATTATAGCATAGACTGATTGAAATTAGTAGAATTTATAGTCAATAGATTTTTTAAATGTCAACAGGTGACCAATGATAGTTGCAAGTGATGAAAAAAATTCATTTAAAAAATGAGCCCCATATAAAAAAAAAAGGCAAATGTAATAAAGATTTTGGGGAATTCGTGAAATGATGCGAATTACTTCTGAGAAGATTGTCAAGGAGAGAGTTAAAACTAAAGAAAAAAAGAGGTGATGAATTCTAAAACATACATGGTGCTTAGGGAAGTGTAAGTCACGATTACATAGGTTTTCTTAACCATTCCCTAGCCTAGATTACAACCCGTGAAAGTTCTATTTGATTCTTTTCAAAGAATACTTAATTAGTGGACATATACATAAAGAGAAAGCCTATGGGTCTATGTGCATACATGTGAATTTTCTTTGTGAGTGTGAGATTTGATTGTTCATGCTAAGTCCATACTGAATAATAAGTCATGTGAACGAGTTATGGACTGTCACGATCCGGATCGTCGTGTTTGGCATCCACACCATAGCCCGGTGGGAGAACCACTACTAGCAACCAACTAAACTAAGAAATCTAAACTAAGGTATTTAAGTTATTAAAGCATGTTAAATAACTAAAGGCAAGGTTCCATTACAAAATAAATATCTAACAACTAACTAGTAATGCGGAAGATAAACCTAGAATCTGAAAATCAATATACCAAAACTATAACGATATCCATATCTAACAAGAGATTACTAACAAGCTATCAAATAAATCAAGCAAGGTCTATGTCTAAAAATGGTGGACATAGATTAAGGTGGATTCCATGGCAGCCCGAATAATGTGGCTCACCCTTGAACTCGAAGCGATTACTATTCTCCTAAGTAAGGTCTGTCAATAGTCGCGTGAAGATGCCCTGTACTTAACAAAAATAAGAGCAAGTGCAAAACCAGTACACAACCACCTTGTACTTTTAGGATCACATGGCTATCCCACTAGTGTAATATAAACAAGCAATTCCAACATTATAATACAAGTACAAATATCAACATAATTCAATATAATCATAATAATCAATATCACATTTCACATGATTCATCACATAGTTTGTCCTCTCACGAAATCTAAAGTCAAACTATTAGCATGTCGAAACGTGGAAATCTGGTTCTATTTTTACGACGCAGCGTGGAAATTGATCCCAATTAGTATTCTAGAACATGGCAATCCGATCCCAGTTAGAGTGCCAGAACGTGGCAGCCGATCCCAATCACACCTCACAATAGCACATTAAGATCGCACATTCAAGTCATGATTTCATGGTATCGATATTCATAAATCTTATTTTAGCATCTACGATAAATATTGCAACATGCATACATATATAAGTATGACAAAGAAGCAACGCAAGTGTATATCACATAATCATAAAATCACAATCATCACCTACCTCGAAACAATTTTGAACCCTAGACAACTTTATCCCTCCCTTTCCAATTTTGTTCTATTTGTTCGTGGTTTACAATCAAAAATTTATATATGGAGATCAATAAGGAAATACTAATTCCTGAAAAACTCACAATTCATGAACCCTAGTTCAAAATCCATGACCCCAACTAGTCAATTAGGGTTAATCCACAATAGGATTGTTCAAGAAATACTTCCCCATTAATATTGACCCGTTCTAAGATGTTCTACAGATCGAAAAATGAGTTCGGGGAGTGAAAATCCTACCTATAGCTTCAAGAATGGTGGAAAACGAGTTGGAATAGCCTAGGGGTCTCGTAGCTCAAAAGTCAAAAAATACAAAATAAGTTCATCTAAGAGTTTTATTCACGAATTTTAAACTCGTCATCCCGCTATAATGACACACATCTCACTGTAGCGGCGTCACTGCAGTGGCACTAATCCCGATGCAGCAGCATAAAGCGAACTAGTGAGCTTCTCGAAAAATCACAAAATCTTTTCATTCCATGTCCGTCTCGCCCACTATAGGGACACCCCTACCGCTTTAGTGATGTCGCTGCAACGACACGAAACGAGGCAGTGAGCTCCTTAAGGGAATTTTAGTTCTCCCTTTTTACAACACCCTCTTAACCCACTATGCCCAGAATATGCCCTTAATGCCAAAATCAACTTCAAATGATGTGATTATTCGAATTCAATTACGTAAAGTCGCACAGATTTCTTAACGAGTTGACTAACCAATTTTGTAATCAAATCCATATTTAATTTGTCTGATTGCTACCAGATTTCCTTACACCTTGATGAATCTAAATTCCTCTAAATTTGTACAAGGTCAGGAAAAGCCTAGTACTATGCAAAAGTTTTTTCGACCTCGATTTTTCGCATTAGCGTTCCTACAACAAGTGTCACGCCCCGAGCCTATACCCTGGACGTGACAGGAACTCGAAAACCATTGTTGTTCCAAGCAAACCCTTGGTCTGGCTTTCTTAACTTAGCGGAAGATTTAAACACAAGAGAAATAACTCAAGAAAAATAACTTTAAAGTATTAACTTAGCCGAAATAGAAACATAAGTATTAAACATATACAACTGAAATGAATAAGACAAAAGAACTAATATTGCCTGTCTATGAAGCCTCTAAAATAAAAATGGATGTTGGTACATGACCCCAACTCATCCTAACAACTGAAAACTAAAAACAATAACTTGAATGATAAAGATGTCCTCCGAAGTGAAGGGAGGCTCACCAACTGACTCTGTCTGAGCTGCTCACTGGATCAATGGTACGTCGAATATTGATCCTTGTTATATGCGTCTGCATCATCATAAGATGCAAGTCTACTAGTATAAGTACATTGAATGTACAACTATGGGAGTTGGAATGCTAAAATAAATTAAGCTTGAAGAGAGTAATGTAAGCTCATAATCTTAATAAAAGACATATCATGCTGCATCTCAAAGTATACTTGTGTAGTGCATGAATAAGTGTCATACCCCCATTCATAATAAGCAGAACCATTTGAGGAACCATGCAATTACTGTTGTGATAGTTTCTCTAACTTAAACTCATCACTTAAGAGCTATAATGATGATACGACACTTAACCTCACACTGCCAACGACCGACCCATACTTTGTCATCAGTATGGGAAGCTATCTTAACTTTGTGGATCCACTAGCTTAACTTACATGATCATCTAAAAAGTATGACCCGTTAATACCCATGATGGATACATGGTTTTCATAAATACTTGAGTTAATATGAACTCTCATTCTCACATTGGTGCTCAATACTAATCCCAAAAATATACTTTAGCTTATACTTTTAAAAACATCTTTCTTTGAGTGAAATAATTGCTCAACACTTACCTTTAGAAAGCTCTCATATAATTAATGTTCCCTTTTCTTGCTCAAAACTCTTTTGGAAATCCTTGGTTCCTCTTTTCATAAATGTGAAAACATTTATAAACTCTTAGGGAATGCTTAGTTCCCTTATAGCTTTTGAGAAATGAACTCAACTTTTTACTCCTTACTTAGCTTAAAACTGAGTCTTAAATCAACTCTTAAGAAATACTTAGTTCCCTTATATTTCCTTAAAGGAAGGACTTCAACTCTTTACTCTCTAGCTAACTTGAAACTTGAGTCTTAAAACAAAGTTAAAACGTTTATTAAATACTCTTGAAACATAAATAAACTTTATTTTTACTTACTTCTTAACTTCTAGACTTAACTCTTAACTTCTTTGACTTAAATCTTAACTTTCCTTGAATTGGATTATGCATCCAAGGTTCATGATCTAATGTTAATGGATGATTTTATGATGTTTCGATGTACTTTAGAGTGTTGGAATCAACTGATAAACATGGGTACATCACTTAGGAACTAGTACGAAACAGTGAGGCGCCAGACCCCAAAATTCATATATCAAGTTAGGGTGCTCTGGCTGGTGCGGTGCCCCAAGGCCCTATGGACAGAGATTGTCATGTGGGGCTATGGGAGGCGCGACGTTCCAAGGCCCTATGGAGAGGCGTTCTCGACTTTTCTCCTCCATTTTTCATCTCTAAACCCTCTTAACTTCCACAGTTCTTTCCCCAAACACTTAGGATACTTAGTAACCTCAAAACCCAATATATTAAAAAACTGGAAACACAAATAAAGTCAACACTAGGACTCCAACAACTCAACCAACAAAAATTCAACAATGTTCTTCAAGAACTTCACTTTTTATCATTCAACCAACTTTAAAATCAATGAATTGAAAAAAGTTTGGTGTGTGGATGAACTGACCCAACAAATTAAAAGATCTCACATACCTTTTTAGGGATCACCCCCGATGAATTCAATAAGCCGAACTTTTATGATCTTGAATGTTCTTGCTATTTCTTCTCCTTTCTCCTATTTGCTCCTCTTCTTTTCTCTTCTCTCAAAACCCTAACTTGTTTTTCTTAAAGCGTGAACTGAATAAGATCATTTTAGACCCAAATTTTTTACCCAAAAATGAAATAAAATAATTGGGTAAGGAAAAGACAAATTTTCCCTTCCGAAATCCGGATTGGACTATCCTTAATCCAATAGCCCAACTACCGAAAGGAATAACTCACTCATACGATATCAAAATTGCGCAAACTCAGCGTCGTTGGAAAGATCTCTCCAAAGGCTTTCCAATAGTATCAAGTTGACCAAAAAAACTCACTTTTTCTAACTTAAAAAAAATCAGATTTTAATTCTTTCCAAAACTAACTATTCAAACCTTTAAGCTTCTTCCTAGATATTTCAATTTGCTAGATGTTACTAACTACGAAACCCGATCGTTACATGGACACTTATTTTATGATGAATAAGGGTCAATTGATGGCTGAAGCTTTAACATTTAAGGTTCTAAAAGTTGTTGAGCCAACATTAGAAGTCATGTGGTGTTTATATAATGGGCAAGGTCGAGTATGGATGAAAACATGCTTATTGTGAATTGATAAAAAAGATCCCTCAAAGAAAGTAGTTGAAGCAAAATTAGTAAGTCTAGGTCTAGGAAATAAGAATATGAATTGTTTGAAGACGAACAAAACTCTAAGTGTGGGGTGGTGATCTTGGAGGTATTTATATGCCTAGGAGCCAAGCAACACCTATGCTTTAGCTGAGTTTGAGGACATTTTTTTTATTTATTGCTAGTGTTGAGTCATGTTATTGCCTTTTGAATGACTAATATGATTAGTAACAGCATGTGGGGAATCAAGATAAAAAATACAAAAGCAGCGTATGTAGAATGAAGTTGAGTTCGAGCACAAGAGCACGAAGGATAGGATATCAAAAGAGAAAAAAGAAGTTAAAATAAAAATAAAGCCCAGCTCTGTATCCCCTTCGCGTCGCGGAGAGGGAATTTATAATTCCATGTTCAAGGGCTGCTGAAAACATACTCTCCTCATCTTGGAGAGAGGAGTTCAAGAAAAATCTAATCTACAGATCTTCTCCGCGTCACGGACCTAGAGCCTAATTTTCTTTCATCTTTTCCTAAATTATAGATAGAATGGAACTTTATTCTTTTAATTATTTTTTTTGGCTTTTGGAGACTATAACTCGGAGAACTATTTATTATATTTTAGGGTTCATTTGTACTCTTTACTTTAATTTGATTTCCCTTATGCTTATTGAATATACTAGCTCTTGAAACGTGCGTTGCACGTTTATCTGCTATTACAATCTAAAATTTATGTAAGTCTGATCTCATGTTGATATAAATATTTATCACAACATATTTTTATAAATACGATAAAGCTTGTATTCAATATGTTTCTCTATAAAATTTACTTTTTCATCCAAAAATAATTGAAACGAAGGATTTCTAATATAGTCTTCTAGACTAAAATATTTAAAAATAAGTTTTTCTATACAAGTACAAGGGTGACAACTAGTTCTTTTTATATAACTTTCAGTTATTTGTTTGGAAAATAAGATATGTTGAAGTATGTAAAATTTATTAAGATAATATAGCATCTGATGATATGTGGCATATCAAGGAACTCTTACTCTAAATTTAAAAAGTGCACGTAAACATCTCTAAAGTGGATGCTTTTTTTGGGTACACTTTGTGCTGGTACATAGGTTAATGCAATAAAAAATTAAGTAATCAACATAATACTTAGACATGACCATCATTATTATCTAAAATAATTTTATTCCAAAGATTGTATCTAGCTAGGTATGATATGAAACATGAAAAATTAAGCTCTTATAAAGTAAACAGAATGAACTTAATGGCAGAAAGATAAATGTAGCCCCTTTTCGATGATTAACTTACATAACATAATTAAGTGAAATGGCAAAGAAAGGAAGAAAAGAGTTTTCATCTCACTTACACTAACTATGTAACATTTTATTTAATGTAGGGATAAAAAGGTAATTTAACTTTTTGCCTATTATTTTTTTAATTTATGGTAAAGGTAAAATCGTAATTCAATTTCTAGCATTTTTTGTTCCTACTTATAGTGATACTAGTCAGGTACACGTGCGTTGCACGTGTGAGCCATGTTAGTTATATCATTCTCTATGGAGAGACATTTGTAAAGAAGTGTTGTCATGAGTGGGTGTACTATTATTGATGTAGTCAAAGCGTACATTCCGTTAATTAGTCTTCTGATGAAGAATTGCCTGAGGTACTTTTGATTTTGTATAGTGAAAAAGATTTCACTTATGCATTTAATATTTAGTAGGAACAACCACAGGAAGTTAATACGAAGTGTCCAACCAGAAGTATGTAATTTTTTTAAATCACTATCTATAATAATATTAAAAAATTATCATGGAATACAATGTCAAGAAAGTTCATAATATTACTCAAAGAACTATTCTGAATATGATATTAATGCATTGAAGAGTATGGGTCGCTGAAAAATCAATGTAATGTTGTTAGTATGTGTGATCAGTATAAAGCTAATTATCTGTGTTAGAATGTCTGTCACGACCGGAATCTAGACCCCAGACGAGACTGGCGTCGTTGACCTCTCAGAGGTCGCAGACAAGCCTACTTACGTCATTCTTACTTTACATAGGTTAATTTAAGTGGAAAATTTGAAACTTTTTGTTTCTTAACATACTTATAAAAACAGTTCTCAAAATACGTAATTGTTCACCATCAACCATCTAACATTAAGAAATAAGCAACTGAAAGAAATAGTTCAATTCTTATTAAGTGTATAATTGCCAAAATGGTAGTAGAGTTTGTATAGAATTAGTACACACTTGTACTAAGTATGGGTATATGCAAGCACACACCAAGCACATGCATGAGAAAGAATATATCTTTCCTAACAACATGATTTTTGGAAGTCAAGTAAGTGGACTTGCCAATTTGAGATTCAAAAGGTTTCCGAATTTGGATTAGGAAAGCCAGTGAGCTTTCCAGATTTGGAATAGGAAAGTTATGCCATGAGAATAACATACATCATCATTTTCACATTTTCACACAGCACATAACATTTACACATAGCACACATCATATAGCATACAGTACATTTTGTATGTAGTACATAACTTCTTTAATATTATTCATTCATTTGCCATGAGACCTTGGGATCATGGACTTAACATCAAGACATCCCAGAAATGAGGGCTCAACAGATGGGACCTCAACTAGGGAGTCTTCATTAGCAAACACAGAGTCTGCTTCGTTCATTCATACGTACTCCATTTTATTTCATAGGCCAGTGTAAACACCAGCTATACCTAGGATGCAGTTTAAGACTTCTATTAAGTTCGTTGTGCAATGACAAAAAATGACCTAATGTCATTACTTGAATCTAACTCACCTATTGATTATCCTATCCTAACACTTTTGGTATCATTCATTTCATTATGTGCATCATTTGAGGCTGGCCTAATTCGTTCATTGGGAACTTTAACTTTAACCGACATAGATCATGTGAGCATCATGAAATATAGTGTCTCCCTCACACCGAAAAGAGGTGGAATCACCGGCCAAAGTGACCCATAACATGCTACCGTACATGGGAATTTAACCCCGCCAGATCCCTATATTGGTTGTATAGGTTTGAAGACTAGAAGATGTAAGGAGACCCATACCCGGCAAGTGGGACAGTCTCATCTCATGAGAGTTATGTGAACCTCTGCCCTTCCCGAAAGAAGGAATCACCGCTCATAGCTAGCCTATCGGTGCTCAGCATAAAGTTCCATTTCATTCATCTCATACGTCATGGAAGCTGGCTTCTAGTATGAGAACATAATAGCTCATTAGATGATTTCTCAACTCATCATTAGTATTAAGGGTGTTAAGCTCAATACTTTCATTAGACTATTCATAGAGACTGGTAACATTTACTTAGGCTCATTTGAGATTGCTCTCATCTTTTACATTAGCCTCATATCATGTTGTCACCACATTCCTTATCATTAGCACCTTTGCTTTTCATATTTACTCAACTCTTATTACATGAATGTTCATTTCATCATATGCCAATTCACTTGTCCATTTAGTGTGTTTCACACCCTTACTTAACCCTTCTAGGGTTCCATCATTTCATTGTTCATTTCCTCATTTCATTGTTCATCTCATCTCATGCCAATGCACTTGTCCATTTAGTATATCTTACACTCATACTGAACCCTTCTAGGGTTCATCATTTCATTACATACATCTTAGATTCACTTACTTTTGAACGTTTGCCAGACTTATGAGTCTATACATACAAGTTATGGGGCTTCATTCATAGTTTGTTAATTGATTCATACATTCCTAAGATTATGTAGTACAAGACTTATGTATCTTGTATTTATGCCAAGATCTTGATTTCGATCTAAATAGGTGGCTTTATTCTTGGATATTTTGTTCACGTATGACTTATGTATAAATACGGAAGGTTGGGCAAGGAAACCAAATTCGAATCACTTGGATAACATTTATATTTTTCATTGATTTTATTTTTAATTTCCATAACATTGGAACTCTAGATCTAACTCCAGCATTAACATTATACCTTAAATTTTCTACTTGGTTTCCTCTTAAATTAGCCGAAGGGTTGACGGTTCGAGCCCCCACAACCTCTTCCATTCTATTCTTTTGTTTTTTCGCCAAGGCATTGGGAGGTTGTGGATTCGAACCCCCACAGCCTCCTTATGTTTGTTGTTAATTTTGCTAGAGCATTGGGAGGTCGTGGGTTCGAACCCCCACAACCTCCTTATTTAAATTTTTAATTAAAACTCACTAGGCTAGGCGTTTGGCAGTGAGGTTGTGGGTTCGATCCCCCAAAGCCTCACCTCTTTATTTTATTTAAATCGCCTTCTCCTTTCCAGCCTTGAGGTCGTGGGTTCGATTCCCACGCCTCACATTTTCTTTTCTTTATTTTCTCTTCTTTCCCTCGCTGCCTGAAGGTCTGGGTTCGATTCTCACGCCTCCTATTTTTTTTATTCTTATTTGCTTCTTACTAATCCAACAGACCCCATTTCGATTCCCCCTAGCCCCCTTTTATTTTTCCTTACTCGCAAATTCCAGTAGCTAAAGGGTGAGGTCACAAGTTAGAACTCTGGTGGCCTCACCTCTTTTAAATGTATAAAATTTCAAGATTTCAACCCCCTTTTTGAACGAAATTAAAGTACATTAGGCTGGAAATTTATTAATAATTTTTATCTCCTTTCATCAACCTTTTCATATTAGTTTCTTAGGGCATTTCACCAAGCATTTAGTTCATTGTTAGGTGTAGTTTAGTAGTTACATTAGTCAGGCATTTTCATTCAAAATTTGCAACTTCACACACCATATGAACATCACATTATGCACAATTTTATTACATAAAATACAAGAATTAACATGCCTTTGCACACCTTCAAACAGTGACCAACTTCACTGCCACACATACACACCCACATCACTTTTTCACATGATTTCAAACAACATAATCACTATTCACAAAATTTCGAACATGCATACTTAAACATAAACATCATGAAAACACATTTCATCCCTACTTTGTACCAGCAAACATACCCAACCTAAAGTTCATTGGGAGCTAGTCACAGGGACATGCAAGAGGGGAACAATCCTAGTTTTCGGAGTGAATATCTTGAATCTTAAGGGGTCTCTTGGGAAAGGAACCAAGAGGAAAGAAACTCATACCTTAATTGATGTTCAAACTTTGAAGTTGCTGCCCAAACCTTCCTCCAAAACCACGTCCAACTCACCTAAAGTTTCACCACCAACTCGACGGAAATCTCCCTTGCCTTAACGTTTTTTATTAGCTTGCTTTCTTAGATTTTTTATCGTGATTCTTCAAGTGTGAAGAACCTTTGTTATATTTTATGTTCTTCACGTTAATTGGCAGAGAGAAAACAATAGATTTTGAATGTGAGAATGTGATAGACGTGAGAGAGTGAAACGTGTGAAGTTGTTTAGGCTTAGATAATGACTTGGTCAATTTAGGACTCTCCTTAATTGTTAAAATCTGATTTAATTAATTTTACGTGAAAGGTCCATTTTGCCCTTAAAATTTCATATTTTTAAATAATAAATAAATCACCTTAAGTATTTATCCTATTCATTTTTAGGGTTGTTACAATGGCCATATATGTATATGTGTTTATTGTACCTAAAACCTCCTTATAGACGATGTTCTTTGTGTATATTCCATTTTGACGTTTGGGTTGCTCTATTAGGACCAATACTTTTGTTGTGGACATAGATATCCCTCTTGATAGTGGCACATACAATTGACCATGTGAGAAAATATGTTGTGTCAAATACAAACCAACATTTTGAATTGTTTGACCTTGGGCTTTATTTATAGTCATTGCAAAGCAAAGGCGTACGAAAATTGCTTTCGAATGAATTTAAATGGATATCCTTCATTTTCTGGTGGTGACAGTTGAATTCTGGGTAAAAACATATGGTCCTTTGCAGAATGACCACTTGATATTTCTGCATGCAGGACATTTTGGGAGAAGCCTCGACATATCATTCGTATACCATTGCATAAGCCACTTAAAGGGTCTAAATAGCAGCATGGTGGGTGCATTTTCCTTCAATTCTAACCTGCATTTAATAAGATATGTCAAAATCTATCCATTTGATATTTGTTACCGCCTCTGCATAATTTTTACTTGTAATGTATTATCTTCAATACCCATGTGGCGGGAAACCATTTGGTGTTAAATATTTAGATATTATTCTTGGTAATAGTTGTTGGTGTCATCTTCTGCTAAGTCAAAGCTATTGAATATCTTGCTTTCACCTGGGAACAGGGATATTAACTTGTCATTAAGTTTATACAAATGGTCATTTCTGCTTGCTAAAATAGCTCTTTCAGTGACATATTTTGTCGTATCACCATTTTCTTGTAGATTTGGAAATATCTCTTTTTTCATGGATTCTTCTGGAATTTTATCTCGAGAATGCTTAAAAATCAATTGTTCTGGGAGAAGGATTAAATTGTCTTTTATTGTTGGTTCATCTCCGTTACTCACTCGAAGTAGGAACTCACTGAATGTTGGATCTATTCTTGCTCTCATAATTCTTGTAAATTGAATCTTTTCCATTAAAGATATGATTTCACCAAGCTTGCATTTACAATTTCTGCTCTAGTTGATTTTGGAACTACCGGTACCTGCCGAAAATCTCCTCCAAAAAGCATGACTTTACGACCAAATGGTTCATCGATGTCCATTATGTCTTTGAAGCTCCTGTCGATTGTTTCTATTGTTTGTCGTGGTCTTTGAAGCTCCTGTCGATTGTTTCTATTGTTTGTCATTTGATCATTGGTGCTTCATCTCATATCATCATTTTTGCTTTTCTAATCAATTTTGCAGCCCCACTTTGTTTTGACATATTTTTCGTAGTTGATTCATTTGTTTGAACGGTGATGTCAAACCTCGAGTGTGTTGTACTCCCTCCTGGTAATATTGAAGCTGCTACGCCACTGGTTGTTATTTCCAAACCTATCATACCTCTCAATATAATCTTGGAAAGCAATGCACGGTATAGATATATTTTCCCAGTTCCCCCAGGTCCATCCACAAAGAATATTGTAGCAATTTCAGCATCGATTGTTTGCATTATTCTTGTAAAAGCATGATGTTGTTCTGGATTTAATTGTGACTATGCATTAAAATCTTCTGTATGTATCTGCACAGACATTTCTTCATTTATTTCTCTACATTCTGATGGACCAACTTCGAGCAAATTGTGATCTAACCGTGGAATGTCATATGTATTTATGTTCTTGCCCATACTTTGCAGACAATTATTAATACTATTTAGGGTAGATTGTAGTATAGTATTGTGGGAGTTGGCATATATCTTGTTGAAGTCCTCAGACATATCCTCATATAAATATCCTATAGTTTTATAAGATCCGTTGGGTTACAATGTACCAAAATTGTAGTAAACAAACTTCGGGGAGATGATGGCATTTTGAAGATAATAGCCTCTCTCAAACATTCTGATATTTTGTTGTCGGACTCGACTAACCCTCTTTCTTTGGTTGCTTCTTTAAATGTATGACATTATTTGATGTTGATCGTGAGTAAGGCATTCAATGACACTGGTCCTCTTATGTGGTTTAGTAATGACCGCTTATAATACCTTTCCGCTTCTCTAGGATTAGTTGTACAGTATAATCAATATATACTAATTAATAGTTTAACAATTATCGATGTGTATGAGATTATAGTTTACTACATCTAGCTTACCAATTGCAATGTGACCTATTACATATCTTCTTTTCCTTTTAGTCCAAGTCTTTAAGTTTGAATTACAAACATAATACTTTGGGAATCTCTATAAAGGTATGCTTGTGCTTCACTGTCAATGGAGCACACTTTTAAATACTCAATCAACAATGTTTCCTTGACACCTTCCCAAGCGATCACATTTTCTAAATTTTAATTTTTCTTGTAAAACAATGTGAGGTTGTTTAGAGTTAGTTTTTGTATTTTGACTATTATAACTAGTCTTAAAAGAAAGTGTATATCATTATGCATTAATATGTGTACCTGAATATTTTCCTGGCAGATGTAGTTGAAGTTTGATAACTGCAGCTTGAATTTCAGTCAAGTTGAATTTATATATTCTCCAAAGTGCTTCAAGCGGTGAGACCACCGCACATCTTGGAATGCTTGTATTTTGTCAATAACATTTTCACGATCATCAGATTTAACATAAACGATACACCGATCATGACCTTTATATATATACTTGTATAGATACGTTTTTGCTTTGACTCCAGAGCAGTCCTCAACATTAATGTGACAATTGTATCTTATGAGTAGATAAGCGTTATAAGGTACCACCCATTCATTGGTCATATTGATTCCACGAACAATCTTTATTCTTCCATTCATTATTCTTTTATAAATTGGATATCCATCATTTGCTTGTATTGATTTGTTGTTGTATGGTCTGGGATAATGATATTTACACTGTTCATTTTGCATGCATGTGATCGAACTATGATAAGTACATAACATATCACATTTACTTTGATGTTGGTTGTATGTCATTGTTGATTTGATGGAATTTGAATTGTTGGTGTGACACTTCTCTTGTCTTGTCCGATCTAGCATATGTAATTTTGCAGTGATCTAGAACATAGACGGAATCATTAATGCCAATTGAAGTCATTAATTTGACATATATAGAAAATAGACACCAATTATTCTGATTTGCATTAGTTAAGAAATACATATAGGGTAGGATGCATGCATACCTTTTTATTTGTGTGAGGGTATACATTGATGTAGAAGATTGTTGTTGATCTGCTTTGAAGTAATAAATTGCATACATCAAACATTTAGCGAAGCAGTTAACCAAATTCATGGATACAGGAGAAAGTAAGTTGCAAATAAAATCTATGTTAGGTGAAGTTGCTCGGTGAAAATTGGAAAAGTATCTTTTAAATGTATTAAGAAGATAATAAGCATTGTTAATTAAACATAAGAAATTTGAAATCAACTGTATATTATTTTTTTACTCTTTGATCTCATTTTCCTTCGAATATGGCACGAGGTTTTTCCCTTTAACCTTCCTGTTCCTTTTTCTTTGTAGTTGAATTAGTGGGATTTCGTCGTCACTTTCATCTGGTACATTCTGCTTTTCAACCTCATGTATTGCCAATTTATGTGAATTTTCATTTGCAGTGGCTTCCTTAGTTTTCTTGGTCCTCTTGGATCTATTTTCTTATTATGGGCTTCCAGTGACAGTTTCAACTGCTGCGATATCTTTTTCAAAATGAGGTATGTCTGCAACTATTTCTTTCATTTTCTCAGTATCACTTAGTTTATTTATACTCTTGCTTTTTTGTTTTTCAATCGGGGCTTAAACCTTGGTTTGATCTGCTGCAAAAAAAATTTGGAACCTCATGTATCTCTATAGCTATCACATTCATGTTTATCTCAACATTTGGAAAGTTAAAATCAATCTTCACAAGGATACTGAATTCTTTCCCCAAACCTCAATACCAACTTGCAATAGTATTCTGATTCTTCTTTCTCTGGAACAGGAAACCGTATATAGTAGTCTTTCAGTTGAAATAGATTAATGTTATTTATATAGGCTAATATTTCATAGAGTAAGTGATTTACCTTTTGAGATGTAGAGAGAACATACTTTTTTACGTCACAACCAAAATAGTATTTTGCAGCATCAAACAATGTAATCCTTAGAAATTAATCCTCAACAATGACAACAAAGTTTAATAGATATCTAAAATCAATTGGATGATTTAATCAATATGACACTAATTATTTGATAGAGATACAGTAAACTCATTTCAATAGTTAATCATTATTTTTTTCATGTATCTGGTGGAGTAAGCAATGTTTGTTATTAGTCGTTTGTGTAGCTTACCTCGCCTCATAATCAATATCTTCAGTCCTACAGTAGGTACAAATTGCACTACTATCTAAAGCCTATAGCATTTCTTGCAAGCAAAATATCATGGGTCGGTGTTATTGTCAATGCCGGAAATCGCAGAATTGAACTTATAGTACATGTCCTATACGTAAATTAGGTAAATCACTTAATTACATTTAAAACATATAATTGAGTACCTAATGGGTGTTGTATAGGAAAGTACCTTCATAATAGCAAGTGAACCATTTAAAATATGAGTAACTATCACTTGGCGGGCTGTATGCATTAGTCTGCTTGGCATTAGACTTAAGTCAATCTTTTGTGCCTTTATGTTGTCATTCCTGGAATTTTTAAGAAATGAAAAAAACATTAATGAGTAGCATGTGGGTAGTCTATAAATAAGTGAGGTGAAACATGTATTACTTACTATTCTTGGAGATTATTTGCTTTTTCAGATTGTGAATTTATTAGCAAACTACTAACAGGAGTCGTGGAAAGGACAAAATCCCCTATTTTGATAGGAGTAATTAATTTAGTGATACTTTTATGTAGTTTGAAACTTGACTCAAAGATATCAAGTTTGGAGATTTATACCTTGGTAAATGGATGATTTTACATCACAAAAGGCAAGCATTGGTTTGTCACTTTCAAGGCTTTGTACCATTTGACCTTTGATTTCATCAAAATCCCCCCCATACAGTCATGACTTTTCGATCAAACCTATATATCAAATAATATTTTTATGATAAATGTTTAATAACGTGAAATATTTATATGTAGAATGCATAGAAAGTGTATGTTACCTTTCATTTGTAACGATTACTTCACGTCTAATACTTCATCCTTCTCTGGTTAGTGCTTTTACCTTGAGTGAAATACACACCACATCTAAACGAAACGTGTTAGAAAGTATCGATTTTCTTTATGTATGGAACACACAAGAAACATTTAGTGAAATTTACCGAATAAACTCCCATTATTGATTTTTTCAGCTTCATCAAATGAAATAAATTCATTCGAAAATTGTTCAGTCTTAAATTGGCTTTTATCCTCAACGAACTCTGTGTTAATTCTAGTTCGAGGTCCTTATGCACAAATAAGAAGTTTGGTTTAGCTCCATTTAATTTTCCATTTATAATGTAGTAACTTTGATTAAGTTGAAAAGACTTGTTTCATGCATGAACATCTTTGTTGGAAAGAGTCGTTTGTATTTTTGTACCATGTGGTAAGGACCATGCTCATTAGAATCACAAAAGAAGTCAACATATTAAGTAATGAATATAATAAAATATTAAAATAGAGTTACCTCTTCGTCGACTAAAATCAGTTGCCAATTGAATACCCTCACCGTCGAATGACTAAGACCTTAATCACTCATTTTGTTGCGTATTTCTTCAACTTGCTAATTGGTAGGCACTGGTTCTCAAGCTTTTCCAGACTTGTCATTGTATTGTTGTAGTAGCTAGGATGTACTAAAACAATATATGTTTGTGACGTAAATGCTATTTATTTTTACATAATTAGTGTTCTTTTGGTCTAACAATAAAAAATCTCTACAATATAATATTCACCAAGCATGAACTAATTCTTCCTTTTTAATTTAAAAGTGAGCAACTTTAACTAACTATAGTACAAAGATCACATTAATTGAAGTAAGTTAATCCAAGGTGGAGAAATGTTACCAATTTTGGTGTTTCATAAAGCAAGAAACCTGTTAAAAGTATTAGAACATGAAGAGAAAATAAATGTAATTTCAAATAGAAGTAAATGAATAAAAATGTAACAAATTATTATAACAGAAATATTGCAAAAGTATCGACTTCAAAATGGAAAATTCCTTGGCGAAAATCTATTGGCATGTTATGCAAATAGTTTTAATTTGTAACAGCTTAACTGGGAGCAAATGCTATACTTTCTACTACAGCATATATCAACAATAGTATAGCTAATAGTAGTTTATTTAATTAGACCTTTGGAGATTATGTATTTCTTGATGTAAGGTATAGGGAAACGGAGCAAAAGGACTTGATAAGCTCCAAATCTCAAATATTAACTGATAAAAGCGTATAAGATGCATCAACCAAACTTAACCAAGGTGCTTGCTTTAAGATAAAATATATTATCGTTATTAATAAATAACGGAAAGTTGATGTACAAAGCAAGGTGCTTGCTTTCAGTAATTTAACAATTGATTATATTTGATTGCAATAAAATGAATCTATCAGTGTTTGTCTCAATTCTTTGAAATATCATATTCAGGTAGCATGTAATTTTAAAGATCCTTTTTTTAATCCAATTGTGTGTGTCCTGTGTAAATATTTGTTTTTCTTCTTCCTATTACTAAAAATTGTACATCCAAAATTATAATTCCAAGCACCTACTCAGTGCCCAGCAGATGATTTACATTAATCTTTACTCAAGTGCGTGGAAGGAGAAGCACTCAATTGAGCATCAAAAAGGATATATGAGGGCAAATTACTTCAACATGACATTGTTGAACAGTATGGATGAAGACTTGGAAGAAGTTGTTGATGACAATTACTATCCATATGAAACATGGTTGTGGTCATTAACAACAGAGATATATTGGCAAGGGATATATGAAAGGGAGAGAGAAGAGATATAAATGTAAAAAGCGGACAAGAAGAGAAAGACAAGAGCCAAGGGATATATAAAAGGGAGAGAGACTCAGGCTCGAAGAGAACATTCCATGTATATAATGACTTGTTCCGTCTGACTGGTAGAAATTTTAGTCTCCCTTGACTTATCCCACTTCATTGATCATTATGATAAGCCTTTGGATGAGCCTCTAGCAAACAATTGACAACTGTAATCATTTTTTAAATGATTTAATCCTAATTTCAAGGTGGTTAGCAAATTAAAAGTTGATTAGAATGGAGAATAGCGTCTGAAATTAGATTTGACATAGGTTGGTCTTCCTTTGAGAGCTTACTTAATAGTAAAATATTATGGCGCCAGTAAGATGTCTAAAAAAATACTATGGTAGCAGTAGAAAACAATTTGTCAGCCTACTTTCATGTAACACCATCTAAAAGTTATCAAGTAAAAGTGATTGCAATGTGCGAGAAAACTAAAGGTGTAAATATATTTTCGATTAGCATCAAATAAGAGCAAAAGCAAAGTGGTCATATAAGACCGTATAAAAGCTATCAAGCAAAAGTGATCGAATGTGTAAGGAAACTAAGAGTGTAAATATATTTTCAATTAGCATCAAAACAAAGCAGAAGCAAAGCATCAAGGTTAGAAAAGTAGATTAACCTTAAGAAAAGTCCTCGCCTATTGTCCCCTACAACAAAGTGAAATACCTGCAATGTTTATAAATCACAAAACAACATTTAACAGAATTTAATGATTAAAAGTAAAAAAAAAAAAAGAACAATCGAGCAGATAAAAAAGAACTGAAGACTGCAAAAACTCCAATGTATGTTTTCCATCACAAGTTATTCATATCATCCTGGATAAAACATTCTACGATATATCGTGTCACGACCGGGTTAAAACTCAATTTGGTTACCTATTATCGGCTATCTTATTTGTTAATGCACATTACATGGACCAATATCATCTACCAAATGTCAATTCAGAGCCCATAATATGTTGTTTTAACAGTGGATTCGAACCCATTTATGATTGTCCTTGATAAAATTACTCAAAGAACTATGCAAGAAGAGATTAGTTAAGAATGAACGCAAAGTGCACCACGACCAACGGATAAATTATTGCCAGAAATCGTTAACACTAAACTGGCACATTAATTTGTACCAAAGAACACTCCGTTGGCTGCTTTATCAGTGATTTCATGTCAAAACGTAATTTGAATGTTCATTTTTTTACGTTTAATTGGCTGGAGGGTTTTGATGAAATTTAAAGATATACGATAACCTTCTTGATGAGATCTACATGTTTTAATGAACTTGAGAAGGAATTCAAACAAATATGGAATAAACACGGTCAAGTTAAGATGGTCATATCATAGTTAGTTAAACTTATATATAATACAAGAGAAACTAGATCTGAAAAATTGTGATGATGAGAAAGGGGTTAATAGCAATGGAACAGTAAAAGTAGATGCAGAGGATGGGGCAATCCACACTGATGATGTAGTAGAGATTAATGGATACCAATGTACAGGGAGGGAGCAGGTTGAAGAACACAAGGATCCATGGATTAATATGTTCAGGAATAATCGATTAGCAAACAATGGAATGAACTTGTCCTATTTACATTCACAAATAGTGGATGGACAAACAATAGTTCAGATGGAAGAAAAAGAGGTTCAACTTGAAGAAGATAAATGGAACTGTGCAAGAATTGCATGTGTGATTGGGGAATGCCCTGGGTATAACACCATGAGGTATATAACAATGAATTAGACAACAGTTATGCATCCTCTCCCATGCATTGGACAGGGAAAATAGTAATCGTTTGTTTCTTGTGTGTTATGTGAGATGTAGGAAGACATATTTTAGTCGGTAGAATTTTAAAAGCAGAGTGTTCTATTTCACGGAAAAAAAAACTTTTAAGGAAGTTCTGCATACTGCGTTTTCTGATCATTATTGCTCCATTGGTTACAACGTTAATTCTCTTAATGTGTAATGATTCACCCTATCAGGCAACTATTTATCAACAAAAAGTTTTGGATATTAATGAAAGAGAGCTTGGACTTGACCACCCAGATACAATGAAGAGTTATGGAGATTTAGCTGTTTTCTACTACCGACTTCAACAAACAGAGTTGGAATTAAAGTATGTTTACCTCTCTCTTCCTCATGAAAATCTCTGACATACAAAGTAAAGTTTAAAAATCTCAGCGACATGAATGAGATATTGTATATTAGACCTTATACTATCAATAATCTGTTGGGGTTTAGCAAGTGTGAATGGGAAAAGAAAAGAGAGAATATGAAAAGTGAGGGAACTACTTTGGAGGGAAAATGAAAAGTCATTTGCAAAGTGCAAATGAAAAGTCATTTCTCCCATATCGGCAAAAGAAAGGGAAATTGTTGTCCTTATATAAGGAAACACTTTCATTACTTCTTAAAGAGCTAAGAAGAAGATGCCCCCTCGCGCCGTCGTCGTCGCTCGCTCGGCCTCGGCTTCGGCTTCGGCTTCGGCTTCGGATTTGGATTTGGATTTGGATTTGGCAAATGATTGATTGATAAATTTTTTGGACAAAATTTATTTAATCAGTTTTTGTTAAATAAAATAAATCCTGTTAATATTATCTCTTATAAATTTGCGGGTAACAGTAATATTCCAAAAAGTTGTTACTCTTTCCGAAAAGTCGTTACTTTCCAAAAAGTCGCTATTTTCCTAACAGACACAATTTTCCGAAAAGTTGTTATTTTTTCCAAAAGACACAACTTTCTGGATAAAACGGGTCTAAACATATTTCACTGAACAGACACGTTCCTTGCTGAAAATAGCTATAAAAGGAAGTCAATTTTTGATTTTTCAAACACTGAAAATTTTCCTTCTCTGCATTTATTTTTCTCTCAAATAAAATCAAAGTGTCGATCGACTGAGTCTGTGTGACTTGTTGCTGTTTTGAAGTTCGCCGAAGTTAAAGAAATTTGAGGTACCGCTATTTCTTTAACAGGTTTAATCCGTTATATCTTGGGAGAAATTAATTCATAACCTTGGGTACAGTGAGGGGATTAAATTTCTTAAGGACACACAGCAGTTTCTGTGGACTCGGATTACTTCTTGTATTTTATGTATTTTCTGCTTCATCTTATTTCTGTTTCTATTATTTAACCTTACAAAATACAGGTTACAATAAGAATAACAATCTTAAGAAATTTAACAGTTTCTGTATTTGAGGTTTCTGGAGATTAAAACCTTTATGATTTTCTACTCTGCTTGAATTTTTAAAATTCATTCGATTAACGATTAAAAGAACATAAAACTTTATGGTTAAATCAGAAACAGTTTGTGTAAAGATTTGTTCTTTACTGTTAGTATTTCAAATACTTAACTTATCTGCCATTTGTGACAGAAAAAAAATGACTAATTCAAGTCAAACAAATGTTGGAATAGTAAGTGCTGCACCAACATCGGTTGAACATAATCGTTCAAATGCTCCCTTAGCGCCGGCTGAGAAACCTGCAAACTTTTCTGGAGTCGACTTTAAGAGATGGCAGCAATAGATGTTCTTCTATCTCACTACGTTGAGTCTGCAGAAGTTCATTAATGAGAATGTTCCTGTTATGTCAGATGAAACTCCGGCTGATGAACGATTCTTGGTAACAGAAGCATGGACACACTCAGATTTTTTGTGTAAAAATTATATTTTGAGTGGTCTGCAAGATGATCTGTACAATGTGTACAGCAATGCCAAACCTCAAAAGAACTCTGGGATGCTTTTTAAAAGAATTACAAAATAGAAGATGCCGGAATGAAGAAATTCATTGTGGCAAAATTTCTGGACTATAAGATGATAGACAGTAAGACTGTCGTCACCCAAGTTCAAGAATTGCAGGTCATAATCCATGATCTCCTTGCTGAAGGTATAAATTTATTTAATGCCTATGTTAGAAATATTAAGTTTTCCCTTAATACTCACATAACCTTTAATGTAGGATTGATTGTGAATGATGCTTTTCAAGTGGCTGCAATTATTGAAAAGTTACCTCCATTGTGGAAGGACTTTAAAAACTACTTGAAACACAAACGCAAGGAGATGACTGTTGAAGATCTCATAGTAAGGTTGAGAATCGAAGAGGATAATAAGGCTGCAGAAAAGAGGTCACGTGGTAATTCAGCAATATCTGGAGTAAATTTTGTTGAAGAAGATCCCACAAAATTAAAGAAAAGAAAGAAAGCATCGGTCCAAAAAGCATTCCTCCTAAGAAGAAATTCAATGGAAACTGCTTTAACTGTGGTAAACATGGTCATAGGGCTAATGAATGCCGGGGTCCAAAGAAGGACAAGAAAAAGAAGGATCAAGCAAACTTGGCTGAATCCAAAGGAGAAATGGACGATCTCTGTGCAATGCTTTCAGAATGTAACTTGGTTGGAAATCCAAGAGAATGGTGGATAGATTCTGGTGCCTCATGCCATGTTTGTGCCAACAAAGAATTATTTTCATCATATACTCCAGCACTTACAGATGAAAAATTGTTTATGGCAAACTCCGCTGTTGCAAAGGTGGAAGGAACTGGCAAAGTCCTATTAAAGATGACATCAGGCAAGGTGGTGACTTTGAATAGGGTCTCATATGTTCCAGAATTGAGAAAGAATTTAGTTTCAATTCCAGTTCTGACCAAGAATGGATTTAAATGTGTATTTGTTTCTGATAAAGTAGTAGTAAGCAAAAATGATATGTATGTAGGAAAAGGCTACCTTAGTGATGGCCTTTTCAAACTCAATGTAATTGCAGTTGATATGAATAAAGATTTTGCTTCTTCTTACTTGCTTGAGTCTAAATGTTTATGGCATGAATGTTTGGGACACGTTAATAACAAAACCTTGCGAAAACTGATTGACTTAAATATTTTGCCAAAATTTGAGTGCAATAAATCAAAATGTCAATTTTGTGTTGAATCTAAGTATGCTAAGCATTCTTATAAATCTGTTGAAAGGAATTCAAATCCTTTAGAACTGATTCACACTGATATTTGTGACATGAAGTCAACACCATCACATGGTGGGAAAAAGTATTTCATAACTTTTATTGACGATTGCACTAGATATTGTTATGTCTACTTGCTAAATAGTAAGGATGAAGCAATAGATGCATTTAGGCAATATAACACTGAAGTTGAAAATCAGTTAGATAAAAAGATCAAAATGATCAGAAGTGATAGAGGTGGAGAATATGAATCTCCATTTGCAGAAATATGTTTAGAAAATGAAATAATCCATCAAATTACTGCTCCCTACACTCCTCGGTCTAATGGAATTGCAGAAAGGAAAAATCGAACTTTAAAAGAAATAATGAATGCATTACTTATAAGTTCAGGTTTACCACAGAACTTGTGGAGGGAAGCTATCCTTACAGCAAATCAGATACTTAACAGAGTGCCTCACTCAAAGACAAATGTAATTCCAAATGAGAAATGGAAAGGTAGAAAACCCAATTTGAAATATTTCAAAATGTGGGGGTGTCTAGCCAAAGTCCAAGTTCCTATACCTAAGAGGGTAAAAATAGGACCTAAGACTGTGGATTGTGTATTCATTGGATATGCCACAAACAGTAAGGAATGTCGATTTTTGGTTCATAAGTCTGAACATCCGGATATTCATGATAATACAGTAATGGAATCAGATAGTTCTGAATTTTTTGAACATATCTATCCGTATAAAACTAGACTTGAGTCATCTAGTGGGGGATCTAAACAACCCAGAGAAGAACCAAAAGAGAATGAACAAAATGAAGAAAGTCCAAGACGCAGTAAACGTCAAAAGACATCTACTTCATTTGGATCAGATTTTGTAACATTTCTTCTTGAAAGTGAGCCTCAAACATTCAAGGAAGCAATGTTGTCTAGCGACTCAACCTCTTGGAAGGAGGCTGTTAATAGTGAAATTGAATCAATCTTAAGCAATCATACTTGGGAGTTGGTTGATCTTCCTCCAGGGAACAAACCCTTGGGTTCAAAATGGATCTTTAAAAGGAAGATGAAAGACGATGGAACTATTGACAAATATAAAGCAAGACTTGTTGTCAAAGGTTTTAGACAAAAAGAAGGTCTTGATTATTTTGACACATACTCACCAGTGACTAGGATTACATCAATTCGGATGTTAATTGCACTAGCTGCAGTATACGGTCTTGAAATTCATCAAATGGATGTGAAAACAGCCTTCTTAAATGGAGAGCTTGAAGAGGAAATTTACATAGAACAGCCTGAGGGTTTTGTAGTTCCTGGTAAAGAAAAGAAAGTGTGCAAACTTATTAAGTCACTTTATGGACTAAAACAAGCACCAAAACAATGGCATGCAAAGTTTGATCAAATCATGTATTCAAATGGATTTAAGATCAATGAATGTGATAAATGTGTCTACATTAAAGATACTCCAAATCAGGAAGTTATTTTATGCCTATATGTAGATGACATGCTTATAATGAGCAAAGACATTGCTAATATAAAAGCTACAAAGCGTATGCTCGCTAGTAAGTTTGATATGAAAGATTTAGGAGTTGCTGATGTGATATTAGGAATTAAAATTCTTAAAACTCCTAATGGTCTAGCATTGTCTCAAACTCATTATATTCAAAAGATACTTCAAAAATTCAAATTTTTGAATTTTAAAAGGGCAAAGACTCCAATTGATGTAAACTTTCATCTTGCAAAGAATAAAGGTGAAAGTCAGTCTCAATTGGACTATGCTAGCGTATTGGGAAGCTTAATGTATGTCATGAATTGTACACTACCAGACATAGCTTGCGCTATCAGTAAACTGAGTCGATACACAAGTAATCCTAATCAGAATCATTGGTTGGCAATGAAGAGAGCTTTGGGATATTTAGATGACACTCAAAACTATGCTATACATTACAACAAATATCCAGCCGTTCTTGAAGTATATAGTGATGCAAATATGATTACTGGGTCAACTGAAACAAAATCCACAAGTGGATACGTTTTTACTATTGGTGGAGGAGCAATATCTTGGAAATCACCCAAACAAACATGTATAGCTCGCTCTACAATGGAGTCTGAATTCATTGCTTTAGACAAGGCAGGTGAAGAAGCTGAATGGCTCCGGAATTTCTTAGAAGATATTCCATTTTGGCCGAAACCAATGGCCCCTATATGCATACATTGTGATATTCAAGCTGCAATAGGAAGGGCTTGAAGCATTATGTATAACGACAAGTCTCGTCACATAAGACGAAGACATAACTCTGTGAGACAACTACTCTCTAGTGGAATTATCACAATTGACTATGTGAAGTCAAAAGATAATGTGTCGGATCCACTTACAAAAGGCCTAAATAGAGAGGGAGTTGAGAAATCATCGACGGGAATGGGACCATGGCCGAGAACAAGTCATCGTGGCGGTAACTCTACCTAGAAGACTAGAGATCCCAAGATCTAGGTTCAAGGATATAAAACAAAGTCATTGATGATGGTTCAACATTGTCAAGGGAAAAAAATTATTATTATTTTATGGTCCATTCTCATGATGATACAATGTTTAGTAACCAGGATAAAGACATAAGGACTTTTTAATGGTTTCTAAGTTTGATACAGGGAATATCAAATGGTGTATCAAAGGGATAACACATTTAGAAATCACCTATGTAAGTGTGAAGTGTAAGTCGCTTCAAGGAGAATCCGGTAAGGCCAGTTCTTTAAGCACTTACTATCCAAGATGTGTTCATGGCTGAAACGAACAAAACAATGAGAACTAAGAACAGTTCAAGGGTTGATTGTGTGACATATGTTGTCTAGGTATACACCAAAGCTCAAAGATTCAAAGATATCAAATCTACCGACTGACTGAGTATATCCGATATATGTTCACTGCGGAAAGTTTAAAGGGAAACCTACTTATCCAGACGCGATTAACCTTTACCTACAAGACACACAAGTTTTTTCATGCATATTTTTTAATAATAGCCTTCCCCATTCATGTGGGGGATTGTTGGGGTTTAGCAAGTGTGAATGGGAAAAGAAAAGATAGAATATGAAAAGTGAGGGAACTACTTTGGAGGGAAAATGAAAAGTCATTTGCAAAGTGCAAATGAAAAGTCATTTCTCCCATATCGGCAAAAGAAAGGGAAATTGTTGTCCTTATATAAGGAAACACTTCCATTACTTCTTAAAGAGCTAAGAAGAAGATGCCCCCTCGCGCCGTCGTCGTCGTCGCTCGCTCGACCTCGGCTTCGGCTTCGGCTTCGGCTTCGGATTTGGATTTGGATTTGGATTTGGCAAATGATGTGATTGATTGATAAATCTTTTGGACAAAATTTATTTAATCAGCTTTTGTTAAATCAAATAAATCCTGTTAATATTATCTCTTATAAATTTGCGGGTAACGGTAACATTCCGAAAAGTTGTTACTCTTTCCGAAAAGTCATTACTTTCCGAAAAGTCGTTACTTTCCAAAAAGTCGTTACTTTCCAAAAAGTCGTTATTTTCCTAACAGACACAATTTTCCGAAAAGTTGTTATTTTTTCCAAAAGACACAACTTTCTGGATAAAACGGGTCTGAACAGATTTCACTGAACAGACACGTTCCTTGCTGAAAATGGCTATAAAAGGAAGTCAATTTTCGATTTTTAAAACACTGAATATCTGCATTTATTTTTCTCTCAAATAAAATCAAAGTGTCGATCGACTGAGTCTGTGTGACTTGTTTCTGTTCTGAAGTTCGCTGAAGTTAAAGAAATTTGAGGTACCGCTATTTCTTTAACAGGTTTAATCCGTTTTATCTTGGGAGAAATTAATCCATAACCTTGGGTACAGTGAGGGGATTAAATTTCTTAAGGACACACAGTAGTTTCTGTGAACTCGGATTACTTCTTGTATTTTATGTATTTTCTGCTTCATCTTATTTCTGTTTCTGTTTTTTAACCTTATAAATATAAGTTACTATAAGAATAACATAATCAACCTATCATACTAAAACAATGGTGTCTGTTAGGTGTGGGATATCTAAGTGGAATTGCTAGTGCTTTTGGAGTTCCTTTATTTGCTAATCACTACTGCTCAACTACTACACAGTCAGATAAAGGAAAGAAGCAAGGAACAACAAATTATGCTTACGGTGATATATGGTTATAATACTACAAGTAAAACAAATCGCAATGTGCGAGGAAACAAAGGGTGCACATATATTTCAATTAGCAGCAAAACAGAGCAAAAGCAAAGTTTCAAGGTCAGTAAAAGAGATTAACTTTAAGAAAGCACCCTCGCCTATTGTCCCCTATATCAAAGTAAAACACCTGCAGTGTTAAGAACCAACAAAACAACATTTAACAGAAGTGAATAATTAAAAGGAAAAAAACAGACGAGAAGATAAAAAGATACTAAAGACGTGTTATGCATCACAAGTTGCTCATATCATCCCAGATAAAACTTTCTACTTGAGCACTTCGCATACTTTCACTGAAATGAGAAAACAATAGTACACAGATAATGACACAACAGAGAAGAAATCACGGCATTATTGTCCGAAACTATTGATGATGTGCGAACTTGGGATGACTGAATATGGTGATGGAATATAATACATGGAAGTAGACCAGTCTAAGTGTTATCGTCCTTACTATCAGAACGTGCACGGGACTCTTTGATTGTCCTGTTCTTCATTCATGATCACAGTTCTGTTGACAATTGGCAGTAACTATTATGCAACAAAAAAAGAGCAGGAACAATATTTACCTGATAATGAGGAATTTCATTCAGGCATAGAAAAGAGAAACAGAGCTTTAATGGACAATAACATGTTCTTGGAGATATTTATACAGATGAGTGAAGTATTTGAAAAGTTTTGGAAGAATGGATAATTTAAGGAATTGAACTTCAGCGTTGCAGAAGGAAAGGTTGAGCAGCATGACTGTTACAAGAATCGCAAGGACGCTGAACAGGAGGGATACGTTTCTTAAAAGAAAAGAGCGATCGCGAGGGATGTTGAACAAGAAGTGTACGTTTCTGAAAATTAATTAGGGTTGTCAGCAAATTTAATTTAATTTATAAATAAATTAATATTTAACTAATATTTCTAACAAATTAATATTTAAAAAATATTGTAGGGTTAAAATGGTAAATCAACTTTGGGGTTAGGAGGTTCATGCTTATAATAATATATATGACATATGATATGATGATCTATAGATTGAGAATTGTATTATGAATAGCTAAATTCCCTTGTTCAAGGGATGTGGCTACAAGAATATTATATTATTGAATTGGCATAATACATAAATGTGCCCTTTAACTTTGCCTTATTTAATATTTATGTCCTCCAACTTTGGATAAGCATAAGTAGACACTAAAACTTGTATAAAATAGAACAAGTAAACATACGAGTCCTACATGGCACAATACAGGTAGGACACCACATATGATAAAAAAAATGACATATGGGATGTCATGTAGGACATGTGTGTCTATTTGTTCAATTCTATACAAATTTAAGTGTCTACTTGTGCTTACACAAAGTTAAATGGCGTAAATGTGATTTGAAGCTAAAGTTAAAGGGCATATTTATGTGTTATGCCCATTGAATTTGATGGATTGATATTATTGGTTATCGGATCAATTAATCTTTTTTCTTGAATTTGATGGATTGATATTATTGTTTATTGGATCAATACTCTTTTTTTTCTAAATTTCGTGTTTCAAAGCCACCTTTGAAATAAACTCATTGTTCAAATTGAACTCGAGAGATGAATAGGAGGATAGAACGTGGGACAAAAAGAGCATGATCGATCTTCTCTAGACTTAGGGCTAATTTGTATCTAGGATAGGAATATACCTAGAGACTTTACTTGGTTAATAGACAGGATAAAAACGTAATGTTCAGTAATTGGTTAGTTTATCCCCCGCTAAATGATGTAGTTAGACTTCTAATTAAAGTATGTGATTAGAAGTCAGGAGACCATAATCATACATTTAACCCCGTAGTGACATCCATTAGAGGAATTAATATGCATGAATGCAAAACAGGCTGCAGCCTTGGATTTCCCAAGTCATTATTTTAACTCCAAGTTGAAATTGAATCATAGTAGTTTGTTTAGTTACTTTAATTGATCATTTAAAATAAGGGAAAAGGGTCAAATATGCCCTTAAACTATTTGAAAAGGTTTAGATATACCCTCCGTTTAAAGTTTGGTCCATTTATACCCTTGCCGTCCAACTTTTGGTCTACATATGCCCTTTTGGGCGTTAGTTGGCCAACTCGGAATATCCAACCCATTTTACTTTTATTTAAATGCCAAATGCATTTTCCACGTCATTTTTATGTATTATCACTTGACATTTATATTCAAGGGAAAAGGGTCAAATATGCCCCTAAACTATTCGAAAGATCTAGATATACCCCGTTTAAAGTTTGGTCCATTTATACCCTCGCGTCCAACTTTTGGTCTACATATGCCCTTATGGGTGTTAGTTGGTCAACTCGAAATAACCAACTCATTTTACTTTTCTTTAAATGCCAAATGGGATTTCACATCATTTATATATATTATCACTTGACATTTATATTAAAAGAGAAAGGGGTCACTTATGCCCTAACTATCCGACCCAATTTTAAAACACATATAGGACCGTCTTTTAAATGGTTCAATTATGCCCCTAATACGACTCATATATGTGTGAATTATTTTGTTATTTACATCATCATCGCCTGCTGCAGCTTGCAGTTGTGTCTGTAACGTTGTTGCGGTGAATTCCTCTGCTCTAGCCCTTACCTGCCAGGTTTGCGCCTCCAGCTCTGCGTTGCGCCAAAACGCTTTTCAAACCTCAACTTCCTTTTCCTTTAGTTGTCGTGCCATTGATTCCTCGGCGGTTCCAATCAGAGCACGATAGTGTTCGCCATTTAAATAGTTCAATTATTCCCTAATCCGACCCATATAGGGTATTTAAAAAAAAAAGGTCGGGTTGTATAGATTATTTAAAAGACGGGTCGTATATGTCTTTTAAAATTAGGTCGGATAGTTAGGGGCATAAAAGACCCCTTTCTCTTTTTAAATATAAATGTCAAGTAATAATATATAAAAATGATGTGGAAAATCCATTTGGCATTTAAAGAAAAGTAAAATGAGTTGGATATTTCGAATTGACCAACTAACACCTATAAGGGCATAGACCAAAAGTTTGGACGCGAGGGTATAAATTGACCAAACTTTAAACGGGGGTATATCTAGACCTTTCGAATAGTTTAAGGGCATATTTGACCCTTTTCCCTTGGATATAAATGTCAAGTGATAATACATAAAATGACGTGGAAAATCCATTTGGCATTTAATTAAAAGTAAAATGAGTTGGATAATCCGAGTTGGCCAACTAACGCCCAAAAGGGCATATGTAGACCAAAAGTTGGACGGCGAGGGTATAAATGGACCAAACTTTAAACGGAGGGTATATCTAAACCTTTTCAAATAGTTTAGGGGCATATTTTCTAGAAACACTTGGTTTTAGTTATAGTTATTGGAAGAATCAAAGATAATCTAATCTTAAGTCTCTGTGGTACGACATCCGGCTCATAAAAAGAGCTACTTTATTACTTTCACGATCATGTACACTTGAGTGTGTGTTTGGGCGCAACACAAAGCTTAAACAATTAAACTTATAGTCATCATTAGTTTTTTGAGCAAATCTTCAGTTATTGAAGATGAAAGCTTCCTTGGAGTTGTAAAAAATTAGACTTTGCTTCAAGTCACATCCCCTTATATAGATGGAGTGAAAGAAGCAACAACCTTAACCTCCTGCTATTAGTCGAAGCAAACCGGCCTTTCTATAGTTCTGGTGCAACGCTGCCACGGAGCTATCAGTACGGCTGGAGAGTTAACTTTGCATCATATTGATGTAGATACCAGGTCCTCATAGTGGGTTTGTATACATCAAAATTGAGAGTGCATCATGCTTCAGCTTACTTGACCAAGAATTCGACATGTTATAGGTAACACTGTCTAAGTTCCTCTGCACTCTTTCAATCGCTCGGCTTGTTAGCTAATATTGTTAACAGTATATTTGAGACTTGCTTGCTTTTGATCATTCTTTCCAGATGCTTGTAGTGTTAGCGGAAACGTGAAACTAAAGAACAAGGAAGAACAACAATATTTAATGTGGTTCGGATCAAAATGATCCTACGTCCACCAAAGAACAACTGCACCGATATTTATTTCACTATAAAAGGAATATAAGTGAAATACTACAAGAGAGAGAACACAATGCCTTAGAAGGTGAGAAGGCAAGTGAAAGGATGATTTGAAAATGAATTAAGAGCTACCTATTTATAGGAATAAATTCATCCTATTGATGTCATCCATGACATCACTATGTGTCAAAATTGTCAAGGTTAAGATAGCAAACCATTTTATGGTTTGCCTAACTTTCACCTACCAAGATACAATCTTTGACTTGTATTTTGTACTAATTATCTTCCTACCAAATATTCATATTAATTCATCTTCCATTTAGTTTGATTCCACAAGAACCAAAACCAACTCTTTCAATCTCCACCTTGGTTTGTGTTCCAAGCATGCGTATAAACAACTCCGGCCAAAACTTCTAAGCTTACTGGGCAATCCCATTGTAAGAAACAAGAAGAATCAAACCTTTGTTGAACATACCAGCTCCACCTAGCAGTTGTTCTCTTAGAGTTGCATCATACTCCCGCCAAGTCCTTGCAGTGTGCAAACTTGGCAAGCGGGACTATTTTGGTCAACATGTCTGCAGCGTTATCGTCTGTGATAACCTTCTCAACCTTGATAGCTCCCTTTTCTACGACATCTCGAATAAAATGAAATCTGACATCAATGTGTTTGGTGCGCTCATGAAATCTTTGATTTTTAATCAAATGAATAGCACTTTGACTATCACATTTTAGAATTGATTTAAGCTGAGCTGAACTCAATTCTGCCACCAAACCTTTCAACCAGATAGCTTCTTTCACTGCCTCCGTTGCTGCCATATATTCTGCCTCTGTTGTAGACAAAGCGACAATCGACTGTAAAGTCGATTTCCAACTAACGGCACTGCCAACGAGAGTAAAGATGTATCCAGTTGTGGACCTCCTTCGATCAAGATCCCCTGCATAGTCAGAATCAACATAACCGAGAATTGAAATACCTTCACTTTTCCGAAAGGTTAGGCCAACATCAGGAGCTCCTTTGAGATATCTCAATATCCACTTGACAGCTTCCCAATGCCTTTTTCCTGGATTTGCCATGTACTTGCTTACTACACTTACAGATTGGGCAATATCTGGACGTGTGCATACCATAGCATACATAATGCTACCAACTGCACTCGCATAAGGAACCTTTGACATATGCTCCACCTCATCCATAGATTGAGGCATTTGTAACTCTGAAAGCTTGAAATGAGAAGCTAAAGGTGTACTTACAGGCTTGCTCATATCCATATTGAATCTTTCAAGAACTTTTCGGATGTACCTCTTCTGAGAAAGATGTACAACACCATTTTCTCTTGAAATTTCCATTCCAAGGATTTTCTTTGCAACTCCTAGATCCTTCATGTCAAATTCCTTGCTCAACAGTTTCTTCAAAATATTTATCTCTGTGATGTTGTTAGCAGCAATAAGCATATCATCAACATACAACAAAAGATAAATCATAGAGTTACCAGACATCTTCTTGTGATACACACAACTATCAAATGCACTCCTCGAAAATCCATGTGTAGTCATGAATGCATCAAACCTCTTGTACCACTGTCTAGGGGATTGCTTCAAACCATACAAAGACTTCTTCAGTTGGCATACATGGTCTTCTTTTCCTTCAGCTAGGAAACCTTCAGGCTGATCCATATAGATTGTCTCTTCTAGATCACCATGTAAAAAAGCAGTTTTGACATCAAGCTGTTGAAGCTCTAAATCAAATTGTGCAACCAATGCTAGCAGCACGCGAATTGAGCTATGTTTCACGACTGGAGAAAAGATCTCATTGTAGTCAATTCCCTCCTTCTGACTGAAACCCTTTGCAACCAATCTCGCCTTGAACCTAGCAGCTTCCACTTCTGGAATACCTTCTTTCTTTTTGTAGACCCATTTGCATCCAACTGTCCTCATCCCCTTTGGCCTTTTAACTAAGACCCATGTCTCATTTCTGTGAAGAGACTCCATCTCTTCCATCATGGCCAACTGCCATTGTGCAGCATCTTTGCAAGAAGTTGCTTCAATATACGAAGAGGGCTCGAGATCCTTAATCTCTTCTTCTGCAGCTACGAACGCTTGTGCAATCAGATTTTCTTGCTCTATAAGACGTTCCGGTTTCCGTATCCGCCTTTTGTCCCTTCCCTTCGCAATTGTGTATGGTTCATTGGAAGCAAGTTCTTCTGCATCTTTTGACTCATCACTTTGAGTCTCTTGATCCCGTTTCTTGGTAAGCTCCACCGGTAGCTCCACCTGCTCGTTGTTCTCGTTTCTAGATAACTCCATAGAAACTTTACGAGGATCAAGTATAGAGGATTCATCAAAGGTAACATCTCTACTAACTACAAATTTGAGTAAAGACAAACACCATAGTTTGTACCCTTTTACTCCATCAACATACCCTACGAATATGGCCTTTTTAGCCCTTGGTTCAAGCTTACCTTCATTAACATGATAATAAGTTGGACACCCAAATATTCGCAAGTATGAATAGTTAGAGGGTTCACCTGACCAGACCTCATTCGGAGTCTTAAAGTCAATCGCTGATGCTGGAGACCGATTGACAATATGAGAAGCAGTATGAACTGCTTCAGCCCAAAATACTTTGGACATCTTAGCTTGTAAGAGCATACAACGAGCCTTCTCAAGAAGAGTTCTGTTCATTCTCTCGGCAACTCCATTCTGCTGTGGTGTGTGCCTGACCGTCTTATGCCTTGCGATCCCATGAACCTTGCAGAAATCATTGAACTCTTCACTGCAAAACTCCAAGCCATTGTCCGTGCGAAGATACTTGATTTTCCTCTCAATTTGATTTTCAACCAAAATCTTCCACTCTTTAAATGCTTCAAAAGCATCACCTTTTGTCTTCAGGAAACGCACCCAAACCTTTCGTGAAAAATCATCAATGAATGTGAGAAGATACCTCTTTCCTCCCTTTGATGGAAGCTTAGAGGGACCCCATAAATCTGAATGGATGTAGTCTAGCACCCCTCCCGTCTTGTGCTTGCCAGTGCTGAAGCTGACCTTTTTCTGCTTCCCTAAGACGCAGTGCTCACAAAATTCAAGTGTGCTGATCTTCTCACCATTCAAAAGGTTGCGGTTGCTCAACATCTCCAATCCTCGTGCGCTCATATGGCCTAGTCTCATGTGCCATAATTTTGCCTTGTCATCATTAGATAACTGCACTGTAGATGCATTTACAGAGCCAATAATGGTGCTTCCCGCAAGTGTGTAGAGGCCATCCTCCAGCTTGGCCTTCAACATGACTAAAGACCCTTTAGTCACTTTCATAGTTCCTCCTTCACTCATGTACTTATAGCCTTGTTTATCTAAAGTACCCAGGGAGATCAAATTCTTCTTTAGATCAGGAACATGACGGACTTCTGTAATAGTCCTCATGATTCCATCATGGCAGCGAACATGAACTGAACCAATGCCAACTATTTTACAAGTTGCATTATTGCCCATTAATACAGTTCCTCTGCTTGTTTCATAGCTGCTGAACCAATCTTTTCGGAATGTCATATGCAGAGTACAACCAGAGTCTAAGATCCATTTGTTGTCATAGACTCCATTATTGCATGATGTTGTTAGTACATAATCATCATCATTATCATGTACTTTCTCAACAATGGATGCACTCGCCTTTTCTTTGGACTTCGACATAGGGCAATCTCGTTCAAAGTGCCCCTTCTTGTGACAGCCCCAACACTCCGCATTCTTTTTGTTCACACGAGACTTTGATCTGTACTTCGATTTGCTCCTTCCCTTTTGGCTAGTACGACCTCTTACAAAGAGTCCACTAGCTTCGTCACTTTTGTCTCCTTCAAAATGCATCCGCACATCACAAGAGTTTAGTGCTTGCCGCACTTGCTCAAGTTTAATAGGTTGTTTGCTATACATCATTGAATTCTCAATATCACGATATTTTGAAGTCAATGAAAATAGTAAAGAACATGCAAGTGTCTCCTCGTCCTTTTTAATTCCAGCAGTTTGTAAGTCCATCACAAGTTTATTGAACGCATCTAGATGGTCTTGCAACAAAGTACCTGAATCCATCTTAAATGTATGAAGACGCCGTTGTAACAACATCCTTGTTGTCACTGACTGGTCCTGGTAAAGCCCTTCCAGCTTTTCCCATAACTCTTTGGCCGTCTCTTCGGTACTTGTACTCACTTCACAAAGTACGTTAGGTGCAAGGGACAGTTGGATTGCACTCAACGCATCTCCTTCAATCTTTTCTTTGTCGGAATCCGATATCTTATCGGGGTACTTTCCGTCAATAGCATGGATTGAACCTTCCCTCCGCAGTAACGCTATCATCTGGATTTTCCAGATATTGAAGTTGTTGCGCCCACTAAATCTATCAATTTCAAACTTCATGGAACTCATTTTTTTTTTACTTGTTCTTCCTTTTCTACTACAATGTATTTGGAACTACAGAAAACCAAAGTAATCCTTTTCTGATGTGGAAGTTCAGACTGTGCTGCAACCACAGAGCATACTCAGACAGAACCTTGCTCTGATACCAATTGTTAGCGGAAACGTGAAACTAAAGAACAAGGAAGAACAACAATATTTAACGTGGTTCGGATCAAAATGATCCTACGTCCACCAAAGAACAACTGCACCAATATTTATTTCACTATACAAAGAATATAAGTGAAATACTACAAGAGAGAGAACACAATGCCTTAGAAGGTGAGAAGGCAAGTGAAAGGATGATTTGAAAATGAATTAAGAGCTACCTATTTATAGGAATAAATTCATCCTATTGATGTCATCCATGACATCGCTATGTGTCAAAATTGTCAAGGTTAAGATAGCAAACCATTTTATGGTTTGCCTAACTTTCACCTACCAAGATACAATCTTTGACTTGTATTTTGTACTAATTATCTTCCTACCAAATATTCATATTAATTCATCTTCCATTTAGTTTGATTCCACAAGAACCAAAACCAACTCTTTCATGTAGTTATTAGACTAGAGTGGCACTCTATTGGCCAGAAGATGCTTTTATGCGCGGAGATATTCACCTTCTCTAGTTACTTTAGCCTATGCTTTGATGTTTTTTTGTGCTATACTGCACAAATTTTGTTGATGGATAATAATAATATAACAGTTATACTAATATAGCAGTCATTTCAAAATGCATGACGAAAAACTTTTGAGAATACGGTTGTAACCTTTGCTTCTGATTAATTTGCAAATCAATTTTTTCCCCAAATCGGTTGCTATGTGATGTTGTATTTATGAGTTCAATAGAAGTTTTTTTATCTCTTTTTTATCGCACTGCCGTAATGAGAATTTGTTGGGTACTTGTAACTTGTACCTGTTATTTTGATAGTTACAGTATGGATTTTGTGCATACATGTCTATAGTTATATCTTTGATGTTTGAAAACAAACACATACACAAGTCTAACTTCATTGTTTTTGATGATTTTACTATCAGTTTTTCAATGGATATCAATGTTGAAATACTTGTTGTCAACTGCAACTGCTAAATTCAGATATCATGCAGTTGTAGCATAGCAAGCTCAACAATGTAACTGTATAACTTTGTTCCACAACTAAATGTACATGGCAAACTATATTATGTTAATATTTAATTTAATGATGCTTCCTTTTATTGGATAATTCAACTACACCATAGAACCAACCATAAAATTATTTTTTGCAATATTGGATCTCATTAGTACAACAATGTTCAGGAAATGCCTAGTATTAACATAAGGGCTTTTAGAATCTTGGTCAAGCCCAAACTGTTCTATATATTAACTTAATTACTTTTAAAATTAACTAAGCATGAATTGTTACTCACCAAATATATTACTATTTTGACAAATATTTACTAAAACTTTATTCTAAAGTAAATAGTTTTGAAAGCTTGGTCAAACAAGCTGTTAGTCAGCAAAGCATGGAACCACTACACAGTTATAGGATTATAGCATATATTATTTGAGAAAATGGTCTAAAACCCCTCCTAAACTATATTTGAAATCTCTACAACACACTTCAAGTTTACGAGTGTCCTATTATCCACCTAAATTGTTTAAAACTGATTTACTCCCTAAACGTTTATGTGGCACAGTCTGTGTATTTCACTCTCAAAGAGAGTGAGGACCAAAACAAATAATAAAATTTTATTTTTCATAAATTTGTTTTTAATTATTCTTTTTTCTTATTTATTTCCTTTCTTCTTCACAACAACATAAACCAAATCTTTCCATCACTCACCTTCTCTAAGCTTGGATTCACCATGAAATTTTATTCTTCTTCTTGATTCTAGAATCTTTTTTTATTCAATTTGTGCATGAAAATATGAAATTAGGAAATTTTGAATATCAACTCTTTATTAATATTATTAAAATTGATAATCATCATGCCTAACCACACAGCCAATTGGGTTAGCAAATTCTTATCTTGATTTTTTGGTGCCCTAGTAATGAATTTTGGGTTGTCAATGAAACACATTTGTAATTTGGAAAAGAGAAATGAAAATATCCATTGTTGTGAAGTCATTACCTCAATTTGAAGAATTCAACAAATTCATCCATGAAAATAACTTGAGTATCAATCAATAGTGGATAAAACAGTTAGAAAAAAAATCCCGCTACACTTTACCTTTCAAAATTGATAAACTTTTGATGTTTGCAAGAAGATGAAATGGTGGAAAAAAGATTATTCAATTGCAAAAAATGAAAGATTATCAAAGGCTTATAACTTTACCTTTTAATAATAAAATTTAAAATTTCATAATTGTACATCCCATAAATGTAAGCTTAAAACTACCATAAATAAAACTTGAAATTTTCTCTTCATGGCGAAAAGAAAAAAAAGAAGAAAGGGGATGGAAAGAGATTGAAACAAATATAAAAGATAAGAAAGAGATAATACTCTTTTTATGAAAAAATAATTTGTATGACGTGGTGTATTAACTTTCTAACACAAATCTGATTGTGACCTTTAGGGGGCTATATATTCCATTTTTGAAATGTACAAGGGGTATTAGGACCCGTAAAGTTCATGTAGTTAAAAATCCGATAATAGATTAAGAGCGCATTTGACTATTTTCTCTATTTGTTTTGGCAGCAAATGGAGAATCACTGATTACATTGGGATGAACATTGTAAAACAACCACCCATACAACAAAATACAAAAAGATCAAAAATCCTGTCAGTAACAGATTGCCAGCCAGAGTGCAGATCTTGGAAAACTCTAAAGAAGTTTATGTTTGGAGTATAGAATTGCTCCCAGTTAAACAATCAGCCTAACAGTTGAGCTCTACCAATGGAGTTCTTTCATCAGTTCCTATTTTGGCAGTTGAAAAGGGAGTTCTAGAATGGTGGCCTCTCCCTAAATTACTATGTTGATGCTCATTCTCTTCCTCGGGGTTCTCCAATATTTTATCCAAATGTCTTACAAGTTCAACATCTTCACAGCATAATTCACTCATTCTTCCATGTATTCCTTGCATTTGTACTAGTAATTCCTCCCTACCTACAAAGAATTTCTTATTTTCTTCAAGCACATCATTTTTGTGGGACTCAAGCTCCTGAATTCGGGCCTCCAAGTGCATCCGTTCATTGCCAAAATGAGTGTTTAGCTCTTCCGATTCCTTTTTACTTTCTTGCAACAATATTTCCAGCTGCTCCTTGGTCTGTCTTGAATCAGACAAAGATTTATTTAAGACTTCCAATTTCTGATGTGTATCACCCAATTTCAGCTCTAACTCGGCAATCACCTTGTTTTTCTCTTTAATCTCAAGTAATTTTAAACCCTCAGCAGTAATCAAAGCTGTAAAAGCAACTTCTTTACATGTCATATCTTCCTCTAAATCTTTGGCCTGTTTGAGAATATCTTGTATTTTCCTGTCTTTCTCTTTCAGATTCAGCAAGATGTTCTCCTTCTCCTGATCAAAAGCCTTCCGCACATCTGATTGTATTTGCTCATTCTGAAGGTCTTTATCAGCCAACTTTTGCTCCAAGCAAGAAATCTTAGTTTGAAGAATTTCTATGGTGTTATCCTTGTCTTCTGCAATTTGATAGTATTGTCGCTTCTCCTGATTTAAATCATTCGCTGCCTCTGTTCTTTCAACAATCTTCAACTCTGCTTCTGTAATCTGTTGCTGTAGCTCATTAATTTTGGCTTCTCCCTCCTTTAAAATCCCAAGTAAGATCTCCTTCTCTTGCTTTTGGGAAAATTGGTTCCCTTCAAGGTAGTCTTTAAGATTTCCTGCTTCAGCTTTCCACTTCTCTAGTTCAAGTTTGCTTTCTTTGACTTCTTCCCTTGCTTTGGCCAGGTCATCTTTAGCTTCTTCTGAAGCAGCAGAAGCATCTTTGAGAGCATTACCCAATTTCAACACCTGCTCCCTGAGTTGAACTTGGCAATCAGATGACTCTTCAAGCATCTTTTTGTACTCAATCAGTTGTGCCTCTAAAACGGTTGCTTGTTCACTCTTTTGATGTACCAAACTTTTGCTATTTGGCTCTTGTTCCGCGTTGGCTCTAGAGAGCTCCTTGCGACCAGTATGAAATTCTGATTTCAAAACCAAGATTAACACAGATATCTCTCCAGTAAGAACATCACATGCATCACGGCAATCTTCCAGCTCCTTTTCTAGCTCATCTATGTGTTTTTCTTTACCGTTTAACTCAGACATGCACCTTTTCATATCTTCTGCCACTTTTCTTATCTGAGAGCTCCATTCAACTTCCTTTTCTTTGAGGTTTAAGGAACATTTCTTGTGTAATTGCTTCAAATACTGGTAATTGCTTTGCAGTTTCTTAAGTACAGAAGTGGCAGTACCCTGGAGTTGAGACTCTTGAAGCTCTTTGAGAGATCTTCGTAAATCTTGATTTTCCTGTTCAAGCTGTAAATTTTTGCATTTTGTATCCTTGAACAGTGCTTCTTTCGTTTGGAGTATGTTTCTTAACTCTCCAATTTCTTCATCCCTCTTGATGGTCAAGTTCTCAAGCTTTGAGTTTGCTTCGTGGCACTCTAAAGAGATATCATGGAATCGTGATCTAAACTCAGAAAGTTCAATTTCCAGAATTTTTCTTCTGCTTTCTCGATGAGCTAAAGCTTGGTTACTCATGCTTAATTGGCTTTGGAGGTCTTCTGAGATTTGAGTCTGAGAATCCAATCTTGCTTGCAATGAAGAGATCTCTTCAAGCATTGCTGACTTTTCCCGGACCCACTCCACCTTACTGGTTTTAAACTGATCATGGTTTCTTTTGTGAGCTTCTTCAAGGTGTTTGAACTGTTCACTCTTCCACTTCAACTGATCTTTTGCAATCCTATTTTCTTCATCAAGTTTTTGGATAATGGCGTCTCCATCTTTCAGATCTTTGGATGCCCTTGTTTTTAGCTCTGATTCAACATATATTTCCTGCCTAACTGACATGATTTGCTTAAGAGCATTGATTTCTTTATTACTTGCGGAAATCTGCATTTCTAAATCTTGAAATTTGGATGTTGCTTCATCCAGAGCCAACACCAAATCCTTGTTTTGTACTTCCAACTTCCCAATTTTCTTCCCATAATCTAGTTGCAGCTTCTCATGAGCAGAGCTAAGATTCTGGACACATGACTCTTTCTCATGTAAATTGGACTTGATGTCATCGTAGAGTTTCTTGATCTCAAATATTTCCTCAGATTTAACAAATAGTTCATTTGCCTGTCTATCGATCTCCAACTTAGCTTCTTGAAGTTTTGATAATTGATCAATGTGAGCTTTCCTCAAACTCTCCGTCATCTCTGTTTTGGTCCGGCATTCTTCTCTGAGCTTTTCCACCTCACCTTTAACAACATCTAGCTCCTCATAAACTTTGTCCATCCGTGTAACCTTTTATGTTGATGATTACCCTTCTGATATGCAAACACAGCAGTTTACACTTAATCACTTGAGCTCCATAAATTCTGTATTGTTTTACCTTCACCTTACTTAAGGTGAAAGGATACAAAAAAAAAAAGCTATTTTACCATCATTGAACACTCTTCAATCGGGGAATTATCAATCACAGACAAAAGAATTCTTAACTGAAGCAAGGGCTTGGAGAACCGTTAACGCGTAAATTACAAATTAAACAAGCAATAGACGAACAAAGACATATCTATTCATCCTATTCTCCATCTGTCTAACTGGAGTCAACAATATGAATGTTATTCAACATTACTTCCCTTTCAAAAGCTGTGGAATACGCGGGATTGTCTGTATAATCACTCCCCTTACACTACTACCATATGGATCACGAAAGAAAAATTGCACAATAATAAAAATCTTCAGGTTTAACAAAATTTTACAGGACACTCACGAATTAATTGACCAAATCAACCATTTCGTCATCCTTTTCCCCTGATTTCACCCCCTTTTTTTCATTTTTTGCTAGACAACCAAATTGAGTAGGAAAAAAGATAGCAGAATCAAGAAATTGTTGAGGTTTAGTTAAAATTCAACAAATCAATCGACCAAATGAAGAAAAAGGGTGGACATAAAATTGAAGATACAGAGAACAACAAGGCATTTCTACAACAATTACGGCATGATAATGTAGAATTCCACAGATAAATGATTCCATTATTAACTAATTGACACAAAACGAAGCGTTACCTTTAATCGGAAACAAATAACAGTTGAATTCAGCAGTAGAATCGGCTGTCCTGTCTCAATCAAATTATTAGGGCTTTCTCACTGAGGGAGATCTGGAAATAGAGGGGCTTTGAAGCGGGAACTTATTTTTGAAATTTGAAAAAACATAATGTATTATACGGCTTGTTGATGAACTAGTATATGGACACGTGCATTGCACGTTTACTATTAAAAATTCATATAATTCTTTTTAAAATAGTATTTGAGTTACAATAAAAATATGAAAAATAAAATGATAAACGTTTTTAGTGAATAAACATATTAATAAAAGGGCAATGCCCGATTTAACTTTTAAAAAACTGTTTGCACTGTATAGTTAACTTATTGAAGAATTTTTTTTGCATTTAGTCCTCCATTTATTATAATTTTGATATAGAAATTTTATATTTGTTTTAAAAGACAAAATAAAGTAGCAAAAACAAACATGGAAGCACACTATCTTATGATTAATTTTCTTAAAATATCTTTTTTGTCTCATAGAATAGAATAAAAATAGCGAAATTCTTTTATAAAATATCACTCTTGTCTCTTAGAATAGAGTAAAAATGTTGAAATCAAATTAAATTAAAAATAGTTACACAGGATATACAGTTCAAAAAGATAAAATGTTTGACAATAATTAGTAAAAGATAAAATTCTCCTTCTCATTCTCATGAAGTAAAATGCAATTAAGTAATTCAAATTTATAAATAAGAAAACTTATTAGAAGGAAATAACTAAAGATTTAAAATGCAATGACTGGTATTTAAATTATGTCATTATATAAATAAAATATTAATATTTAATTAAATAAATCAGATTTTAATTTAGTGAAGAGCCAAAATGACAATATTAATATTCTTACAATTTAAAGTTTTTTAAAATATATTTTACGTTTTTTGTTAAAAAATTAATAGGAGCAACATTTGGTCAAAGCATAAAAGATCTTCTAACTTCTTAAGCATTTTGGTGTATCATTTTTTTTACTTTGAAATTTGAATCTCACGATAATCTTAATAAAAAGTCTAAAAATTTTAGATTTCATCCACAAGCACATGTAAGAATGATTCTTTAAAAATATTTAAAATTTAAGATGCAAAAATGTTATTATTAATAGGGATAATACCCAATTACCCCCCTAGCCTATACCCAAAATCCCTACGACACACCTTATCTTTGATGAGGTCCTATTACCCCCTCCAACTTTTTTTTTAAGTAATATATTACCCCTTGCGTGCCTACGTGGCAAAAATCGTGATTTCACCCATGTAGGGCGCGTGAGTGCGGAGTGAGTGCAGAGTGAGTGCAGCTTTTGGCTAACAATGGCCAATAAAAATGAGCCACGTGTCAAAGCAACTTGAAAAAAAATTCAAAAATAAATTTTATTGTTTCTATCAAAGCATCTTCTTCCTCTTTTCAAAAAATAACCCCATGTTTATGGTTTTTCATTTTTGAAGAAGCTCCATCCATTATCATTCAAGCTCCTTGATTTGAAAAGGTAAAGTAAAATTTGATATATTCTTTACATCTTTTTATGTCGATTATTAATTCTTATTTTATGTCGATTATTAATTCTGAACTTGATAATTATATTAAACCAAATGATAAAATAATAAAAGATCAATATTAACAATTTGAAACAAAACTCATTATCTTTATTCATATAGATTTTTTTTTTTCAGCAAAAGGTTACATAATTTTCGGAAGCCCAAGAATTCAATGAGTAACAAATCTTCAACTCATAGCACAAAATTGTCTTAACATAGTGTTTTCAAACAAAATGAAGGCTAATAAACAACAAAGTCTAAATATTAAAGCCTTAGGTGTTTGTAGCTCGGGTGTAAATCTGCTGGCTAGCATGAGCAGACACCATCCTGATCAAACCTTTAGCCATCAATTCCCTGATTGCCTTCCTGGCAAGGGATCCACTAATCCTCAAACGGTCAGAGAGGACGGAAGGAGTGATAAGCTTATACTTGGGTGCTTCAGTGATAAGCTTGTCGTATGTACCCTTATCGAACAAAACCATGTTGTTCACCTTCTCCTTTTGCTTTCCCTTGCTCCACTTCTTCTTCTTCTGCTTGCCACCACCGGACTTGGCGGGCTTGGAAGACGGTGGAGGAGCCTTTTCCTTCTTAGGTGCCATTGTCGCCGGAAGTTTTTAGGGGTAAGGGGATGGGGAGTGGCGGAGGCTAGGGCTCATATAGATTTATTAATTATGGGGTATAGGGAGTGGGGTGGGAAGTGAGAGAGGAGGAGTATATATCATTAAAGTCACTTTATCGAAAACTGAAAAAGTGGGTCCTGGCGCGTGTTCAACAAACAAATCGACCTTGCAGATTATTTTTGCCACGTAGGCACGCAAGGGGTAATATATTACTTAAAAAAAAGTTGGAGGGGGTAATAGGACCTCATCAAAGATAAGGTGTGTCGTAGGGATTTTGGGTATAGGCTAGGGGGGTAATTGGGTATTATCCCTTATTAATAATTTGAAATTACAATATCTGGTAGGCATTAATTATTTTTTTACATGCCTACTACACCATTTTTACCATTGTATTTCATTTATTTTCTAAAGCAAAAATTACAGTTTTCAATCAAATATATTCTTAAACAAAATTATAAATACAAAGAAAAAGTATCATATATTGGAGCAAATTTAGCATAAGGCTACCAACACAAAATAGAAAAATTCTAAGACAATCTTTTCCCTGCTTTTTATTGATAATGCAAATTGAAATAAAATTACAGTAGTAAACATTCAACCTTTGACCATAAAAAAGAGTTTAAATCTTTGGAAGACAAGTTAATGGAAGTGATATTCAACTACATAAATGGAGGGGTCTTATCATAGTTCTGATCTCAACAAATAAGTAAAAAAATAAATACATCAAGCTTCGATATTCTATTAATTGAAGTGTTATTCATCCTATAATCACATTATGCCTTGAAATCTTGACACAAATCATGTTGTCTTGAAATTTTCTTCACTTGATTAAAATTTCTCTAGTCTTCCACACACAAAAATTGTATCACATATAAATATTTGTATGAAAATACTGTTGAAAGATTTGTATTTATAGGAAAAATATAGCTTTGAAATATGAAGATTCACTTACAAAGTTGAAAGGTCTAGTGCTACAAAAATTAAAGACAAATATTAATTAAGAACATATATTAATTTGGAAGATGAAACACATACATGTATCTATTTAAAAGGATAATATTTATTTTTATTTTTTTCTATTTAATTTACTCACAATTATACCAACTAAATATTTTATAGAAATTCTACTATATACTATTTAATTAATTAAATATTTTAATAACATTTGAATTTAGCATAAAGGTAAAATGATAATTCAAGTTTTCTACCTTGAAATTATCTTCACTTGATTAAGAGCCTGTTTGGCTCAGCTTAAAAGCTGGTTTTTGACTTATTTAGCTGTTTGACAATACTCAAAATAACTTATTTTAAGTTTAAAAAAAACTAATTTCAAGCCAAAAGTTAAAAGCTGGGGTAGGGGTGCTTTTTTTTTTTTTAGCTTATAAGCTGTTTTAAGTTGACCACATTTTTACCTTTTTGCCCTTAATATTTTTATACAATCTCCAAATTACTCACATAACCCTAACATCTCTTTCTTCTATTTTTCCCTTTTCACGTGTGGATGATAGATCATTACTATTACTAATGAATGAAAATAAAATAAATCTTTCAAGTGATCTATTCAAATTATATAATATTAAAATGTAAAATAAGTTGCACATATAACTTAAATAAAAATTTATATTCCTCTTATAAATAATTTGTGATAATAAAGAAATATGTGAATGATAGACAATTATTATTACCTATGGATGAAACTAAAATAAAATCTTAAATCGTTCTTTGATCTATTCAAATTATATATCTTTAAAATCTATAATAAGTTTATATTCCTCTTATAAATAATTTGTGATGAGAAAGAAATATGTGAATGATAGCAAAATATAATTATTTATGACTGTAAAATATAAATTAATTAACTTTTATTATGTTAACAGCTTTTAAGGGTATTTCAGACATTTTGATTTAAAAAGCTGTTTATCAGCACTTATTTGTCAAACACATCAATAACTTTTTTTTTTAACTTCAGCACTTTTATCCAAACGCATAACTGCTTATTTTAAAAATAAGTTTCGGCACTTTCAAAAGTATTTTTTTAAAGCTGCTTTTATTAAGCCCATCCAAACGGGCCCTAAAGCTTCTCTAGTCTTCCACACTCAAAAATTGTATTACATATAAATCTTTCTATAAAAGTACTAATTGAAAAACTTGTATGTATAGGAAAAAGTATAGCTTTGAAATATGAAGATTCACTTACAAAGTTGAAAGGTCAAGTATTCCAACAAATTAAAGATAAATATTAATTCAAAACATAATAAATTTAGAAGATAAATCATATACATGTATTATTTAAAGGGATAACATTTATTTTTATTTTTATTTAATTTAATTTACTCACATGTATACCAACTTAAAATATGATAGAAATTCTACTATTTATTGTTTAATTAATTAAATATTTAATAACATTTGAATTTAGTATAAGAGTAAAATAGTAATTTAACTTTTTTATTTTAGAAATTTCCACTTATAATAATATATTATTATATAATATGATATATATAAATTATACTTTGTGTGAATAACTTAACTCCTAATAGATCAATGAGAACATACACAAACAATTAAATTTGAATGGATTTTTTCGGACACAAAATCACACCATATATGTATTTTAAGACTATATTACTAGAAGTCGTTAATATACTTTTTAATATTTACTATAAAATGATTCTAATTATGAGTAACAGCATATTTGGAGTTCGATTGAAGCAACTTTAATGTGTTGGACTATTATGAGTTATAACTTTATATGGGAAAAATACAAGTAATTATTAATTTATTATTTTTTGTTTAATTTTATTTGTCTACTATATTATATATATTGGTCCAATAATACTTGTCTGGTTTAGAAAATAAAGAGAGTTTATCATCTTGAATCTATTTTACCTTTGCTATTAAATAATATTCAATAGAGTATCTAATACATTTCTCAAACGTCAACATTTAATACTCCCTCCGTTCCATTTTATATATTACTTTTTTACTTTGAACTTACATTAGGAAATGATGTAACTTTACTCTTTTTTGGTTATTCAATGTTTTCTTAAGTCAACTTTATAATAAACGATTAATACATTTTCAAGATCAATTAACTACTCTATTAAGGGTATAATAGGCAAAATATGATAATTTATGCATAAATTTAAGGCCTAACTCATAAATAGATCCCTAAACTTGTTGAATTTTCCCCCTCAAGCACCTCAACTAAGTTATTTTCCTATTGAATCATTGAATCACCTATAATTTGTTCCTTGAAACATTGTTGGCTGATTTTGATTGACTTTTCGATTGTAAATGCATTTAATTGTATTTGTATTGTAATAATTTTGAATGAAAGAATGAAAGCAAACTGTGTGTTACTCTCATTTGTTTTCTAATGTATTCAAATGACTTGAAATAAAACACAATCATTCTCGAAGATTTTCATCATCAATGGGACTAATGAGTTTTGGAACAAAATAAGTATTCTCTCTATCAATACCCTCACAAAATCTGGTTCCACATCAACCAAAGGTGCTCAAAAGGAATAAATTATGGGTAGTTCAATGATTCAATAGAAAAATAGCTTAGTTGAGGTACTTGAGGGGGAAAATTTAGCAAGTTTAGAGATGTGTTTATGTATTTGGCTTAAATTTTATAAAATAACAAGTGTTGTGGTCCAGCTATTTATTAAAAGGGATGACATATATAAAATGGGACGGATGGAGTATTTCAAAGGATAGTATAGTAATATTACCCTAAATATTATTCAAATTTTGATACATTATATTTCTCAAAGCATCAAATTAATAATTTCAAAGAATAATATAGCACTCAATTTGTCCCTATTTACTTGTCTATTTTTTACTTGACAGGGCTATTAAAAAGAAGGCTTAAGTCATCTCTATACACTTGAAATTGTCCGCATATTTCATTTAGATACCTTATCTTAGGCTTGTCCCAATTGTACACCTTTTTTTGTAAAAAAAAATACCTATTGAACATATTTTGACAATCAACTGAAAGTAAAGATAGTGTATTATACACTCGCGACTGACATGACATAATAGCTAATAAAAAAGAGACATATGGCATTGGGCCCATACAAAAACAATTAAACATTAATTAAAAAATAAAATACACAAATACTATTTTTTCAGTAAAAATATTTTTAAAAAAAAAAAAAAACTTTCTTTCCCCTTTTCTTCTTCTTCTTCCAGAGAACACCCTACCAACCCCACATCTGTTTCCCATTTCTTTATTAGAAGAGGCAATGGAAGCACATTTCGATAGTCATTTTCACTTCGGCTTTTCTCCTTTCAATTTGAAATTATATGAATTTTTTTCCCACCCATCTACATATCCTCTCCTTGAATTTTATTCAACATTGTAATTGATATTTCTCCCAATTTCACTACTTTCTTAAACATTAATTAGATTTGTTGATACTTTTTTTCTTTTATGTTGTGAGTTCTATAGGATTTAAATTTTTTAACGATTTCAAAAAAAAAAAAAATCAGATTCGTCGAAAAAATGGAGTTTCATCAAAATTATTTTTTATTCAATTTTTTACAATAATAAATTTAGATATTGATGGTGTCGGTGGTGGGTGGTGAAAGAAGGGAAAGAAAACGATGGCTTAAAAAATAAAAGGGTATGAAGATGACCGGAGAAAGAATGGCAATGGCGGAAAGTTGGTGGCAATGGTGGTTGAGTTGAGTCAAAGAAGAAGAGGAGATGTTACTTTAATTTTTTATAAAAAAAATTCTTCATTTTTTAAGTAAATGATGTCTTTCATACTCTTTTGGTGTGTGTATTATTTACATGTTGTCATGTCAGCAAAAAATGTTCAATAGGTACAATGTATTGTAGTATATGTGTTCAATAGGTTAAAGGTTGAATTGGGGTCGCTAAATGAAATATGAGGACAATTTTAAGGGGTATGACTTAAGGCTAAAAAGAATAATTGACATAGTAAATTTACCATTTTACCCTTACTAATTGATAGAATTTCAAAATTAATTTACTCATTCAAGTGGTTCTACCTCTTTCAAAAACATTAACTTTCTAAATGATTGAGGTGTGATAGATATTATCTTTTCTTGATTTATAAAAAATGACAACTAAAAAGTTCAAATTGGACCCGAGGGTATTAGCCTGTTATCTATTGTTTTTAAGATATGTATCACAATTATTATTAAACGGAGGAATCAAAATGTAAGAGCTGATGAGCGCCTCCTCTAATTTTTCAAAAAGGAAAACAAATCCTTTGTTGTTTCCCTCATAGTAACTTCAAAAAACAATTGAAAAGGAAAACAATTCTCTTATTCTTTCTCCCAATTTTCTGGGAAAAGTTGATATTCAATTCCCTCTCTTCCATTTTTCTAGTTCTTACCAGTTTAATTGAGTAGTTATCAATTTTATTTTGGGTGTTTTGGTTATGTATTTTTCTAGAGGTCTTCATGCTTTGATTGCATAAATGGTATTCAAATCAGAAATGTATTTACAATAATTTTTGTTTGTTCATTATTTTTCCTTTACTCAATATTTATATTTTTTATGAAGAATATTGTATTTTTTATTTGTTTGTAGTAATTTCAATAGGTATGTCAAATGAATTTGTATTTCTTAAGCATAAATGTATTTTATTTCTTTCACAATCGATTTGTACTATTTAGAATATATACTGTATTATATTCACTATGCACGCTAAAATTTTTTTTCAGAATCTTGTATTTTTTCTTAAATCGTGCTCATATGTAATGATTAGATTATATTGAAATACAATCAGTAATATTTTTCTAATACAAATATATATATATATAGTAGTCATATAATACAATTTTGATCACTAGGATACAAGTTTAGTTTTCAAGTGAAATACGAAAATAACTCATTCATGAATACATTTTTGTTATGTGAATGTGAATCTATATTTATTGATGATTTTGTATTAATTTTTTGAGGAATAAGATGTAATTATGCGAATAGGGTTATATATGTGCTTAGATCTTCTCTCTTCTGTTATTTTCGCCGTCGAGACTATATTATCAATTAGTCTTTGCGTGATACACATATCAAAAGAAGGAATATCACTAGTAAATTGATGATTGAATGAACTCTTATAAGTTGTAATCCTCTTTGAGTCAGTCATTAGAGAGGAATCTTCAAGATTTTCCTTATCTAAAATTCTAATAGAGATTGGAGAATTTGCTAAGCAAATAAGCAAATAAATATTTTGAAAGGTTTAAACAAATAAAAATCGATAAAAAATTTAAAAATCGCAAAAAGATACATACATGAATCAATGAGAGAGTGTTGTGAATATCTCTTGGGATATTTTTCCCGAATTCTGAAGAAAAAAAAGGGCACCAATTGATGAGAGAGAAGTGGGAGACTAAAAATTGAAGAGCAATTGAAAGAGGGAATTAGACGAGAGCGATTTGTTTTTGTTTTTTTGGAAAATATGAGAGTGAATATAATGGCTGAAAGGTGAGTTGAATGTGAGATAAATTAGGAACTAACCTAAGATAACTTTATTTGCTAAATATTGACATTGACATTTTTAGTAATTATTTTTAAATCTAAATATTTTTACTATTCATATTAGAGATTTTGACTAGTTAGTTAATTTTAAAGGGTAAACTACACAAATCTCACTAGTTTAGGTCCTAATTACTAGGAGTCACATTATTTAGAATATTACTTTATATACCATATTTTGGCATTTGAATAGATGTATCATGACTTGTCAGATACATAGACACAAAATACACAGATACATGTATCTAATAATTAAAGCAAGCGAGATACATGTTTTATTATTTTTTAATTAAATGTGTATAACTGATACCCTTAATTAAAGGAGTAATTGAGTATTAATTAAGAACTCTAGCAAATTTTGTATTCAAAGGTTAAAAATTGAGATACACGGATAAAAAAGATCGATACACATGTTTTATTAATTTTGAAATAGATGTGTATTACTATTTTCCTTAATTAAAGGAGCAATTGAGTATTAATTAAGAACTCTAACAGATTTTAACTTTTGAATTCATGTATTCAAGGGTTAAAAAATCGAGATACGTGTATCTAATGGGTAAAAAAGATCAAGGACATGTTTTATTAAATTTCTGGGTTTGTGTCCTTAAGAAGATGTGTTAGAAACAACATTTTGCACTAGATGTGTAACTGAGTTTAGTGATGTATCTATTTGGGTAAGTAGAGCTTCACAGTTCACTTAGTTCTTCCATTTATATTGGGTCATTTTCGTGCTTAGATCTATTCTTAGCTTGAATGTTAGCGGATGGAGATCCAACCCTGCAATGAAAAAATATCGAGAGAAAACAAAACTATAAAGTTCATATCTCATAAACATATTGTATATTAATGTTAATGTATTGTACATCTCATTCAGTTTTGGGAATGATCACCCATGAAATAATAAATAGCAACAAGATCATACTATGTAGGACCTAATTCGTAAAACTTTTTAAAATTAAAATTTAAAATAATATGAGCTCTACCATATATATGTGAAAAGGGAGATCTTTATTCTAGATACATGAGAATAATAAAACAAAGTTACAAATTTCTACATACAATTTTGAATGTCAATATTCAATTTTGATAATTTGCTACTAAAATGATAGTTGAGAGAAAGAAAGAAGAAAAAGATGGTGGATGTACATGAGGATGGGGATGATAGATACGGATGAATAATGAGAATTTTATTTGCAAGAGAGAAATGGTTGATGAGAGATAATTTTTCTATGTTAAATCACCATTATTTAGGTGTTTAAATACAAAGATAATTAATCAATCCCATTTTTAAGGAATTTGTTTATCTAATTATATCTTTTAAATTATATGATATAAAATATAAGAAGTGGTAATATAAGTAGTTGTTTGAAACTAGAGATAAAATTAATATATATGATAATAATATATGTCTAATTAAGTAGTTCTTCCAATTTAAAAATACCAAGAAAAGTATAACTGGATTATTATTGAAAATGGGTTCGTTGCCAGTTGCATATGAAAGCTCAAGCACTTAGACCATCTTCAATCCTCCTCTATTTTACTCTTCATTATCTATCTTTGGAGACTAAAATAAAGAATGGGCACTCCAACCCCCTCAATATCACTATCTATTCACACTCTCTATTTCACTTTTTCAATATATTATTATTATTATTATTATTATTATTATTATTATTATTATTATTATTATTATTTTCTAATTAACATATTATTTTACATATAATGTCATTTATTTAATATATAATATTCATAATTCTTTTTAAATGTAATATAATTTTTTTTAAAATATATTATTTAACATATACTACTTTCATCCCAAATTAATAGTATATAAATTTATCTTTTTAATTTTCATCAAATATAATTTGATTTAATTATTAATTTTCATTATAAATAGTACATAAAATTTAAATGTTAGGATGAAAAATTTAATTTAAAAATACAATGCATAACATTATAATTTAAATACAAGGTAATAATACAATAGATAAACATAATAATTTAGTGAAAATGGTCTAAAAACCCCTGATCCTATATCCGAAATCTCAACTACACATTATTCATTATGGGAGTCCTATTATCCCCTTATACTATTTTAAAGTAGAAATAATTGCTCCCTAAATGATGAAGTGACAAAGAAAGTGTAGTTCACTCTCTCAAAGAGAGTGAAAGGCAAAAATAACAATTAAAAAACTTTAATTTTAAAATATTTCTTAAATTTCATATTATAATTTTTTTATTCTTCAAAAATCTTTATGTTTCCTTTTAATTTTTTAAATCTTCTTTCTTCTTCAATTCATCAAAGAAACATCGACGACAGACTTTTATCATCTTTGTTCCACCACCAGATTGCCGGCATACTCCACCAGCAGGTCGCCGACCTCATCAATCTTTCATCATTAAGTTAACTTTTTATTTTTAAATTACAAAATTTTCATAGTAAATTCATTTCTCATCAGTGTGAAAAATTGTCAATCGGAAGTCATCAGCAGTGGGTCTGCTCCACCACCATGTCGCCGCCTTTCTTACCTCTCATCATTAAGTTAACTTTCGTTCTCAAGTCACAAATTTCTCACGGTGAATTCACTTCTCATTAATGCGAAAAATTGACAATAACTCTAAATAAAAATTGAATGTCAAGACAATTGAACTTAGAGTCACTAATTAATGGAGAAAAATTCATCAAGCAACAGATCTTTTAATGGAGTAGAATTCATCAATGAAATCCTTAGATGACAAACTCATTACTGAAAAAGGCCCAATAATCGAAATGGGTTGCTCAACATTGTTAATAATTAGCTTTAATAGAGAGCATCAAAATTTTGATGGTGTTCATAACTCCGATGAAGCTTTTAGAAGATGGTTGTAACACCCCGTAGCCAAAAACAGACCAAAAATTAGTTTTTCAGAAAAATGTGCAGGTGCAACCAATGGTGGAATCGACGAACCATAGCCTGACCCATGGTCCGTCTTGCACAACCGTCTATGGAATCAGAAACTCTCAAAAATTTCAGCCCAAAAAAATTACTAAATCTTGGACGACGGACAGACTTACGGTCCATAGGTCAGACGACAGTTTGTAGTCCGTGACCGTCGATCAATACTCCCTTCACCCACTCTCTGACAAGAGTTACGGATGACCAGAACGGTCCGTAGGTGGAAAATATGCAGACAGTTAAGGGGAAATGCAGTTGGGTCAACTTCAAATAGTCACAACTCTTAGCACAAAATGAATTAGGTGTCACATGACCTACACACAAATAGAAAATTGAATTATCTTTCCATAGCCATCAACCTTGCTAAAATCATACCTCCGAGTAAAAGTAATGACCATTTTAGTAAAGGCCTGTCGAACAGGCCCAGTCGATGTACCCAATGATGGGGCATCGGCCAGACGATGAACCGTCCGTCCTGGTCGTCGTTTGGTCCGACAACAACTTATCCAGGGGTCTTTTGGTCTTTTCCCACTTCATTTAAACCTTAAGTTACGTCAATTTAACCCTAAATAATCCGATTTTAGTTAGTTTAAGCCTAGAAATATAATGAAAACATATCTAAGTCAAATCATTAAATCAAAACTTAGAAAATTAGAAGCAAGAGAGGAGAAAAACATCAAGAACCCTAGTTCAAGAACGCAACAAGTTCCAGCAGTTCCAGCCCCGAAACTTAAGTATTTTTCCGTGAATTTCATCACCAGGCATGTGGGATTTCACTAATGGGTTCCTTTCACCCATTGGGTCCCTAATTTTCAGTCAGATTCTTGATTCCCATATCACGATTAGATCTAGGGTTTCTAGAACTCCATGAATTTATTAGTTATATGTTCCAGATTAGATTATCATGTTATTATTCAGTTTATTTCATGAATTTCAGAACCCTAGCTATGTATTTCTTTAGTTCTTGAATTACACACGTTAGGTCAGATATTTCAGACATTTCAGATATACATGACTCAGTTATAAATGCATAATTACCAGATTAATTGTTGCATTCTCAGTTTGCATGTCTAGTTTCGAGCTATCCAGTATTTATAGAAACTTAGACATAATCAGTTAATTTACAGAATTTATTGGGAGTAGCATAATACCGAGTTGGACGAGGGTTTAGCGTACCCAATTAGTCCCAGAACTACTAGCCAAGTGGGTTGTAAGTCCCCTCTGTTGGCAATCATTTTAGTGATCACGCCAGCATGCCTTTATACCTTTGGCAGGGTATATTGGGTCCTCTCGATGGAGCGTATACATCGTACTCCACATTTAGCTTATGTGATTTTATTATTGGTTATTTGTAGCTCCCATAGATCAGTCAAACTCTCAGCATTGACCATTTATTAGTATATTCAGAATTCAATTTATCATGTCAAATTATTATACTTGCTTTTATGTTTGTTCAGTTATATTTTATTTCAGTTTTACTCTATCCTATATGTTCAGTACCTTTCAAGTACTGACGCATACATGCGCTACATCTTCTCGTGATGTAGGTTCAGGTTCTCAGTATCCAGATCACGCATAGATTGATTTCCGATCTCCAGCTTAGCATATTCAGTGGTGATTCCTCATTCTCCGAGGACAACATTTATGTTTTTCATTTCAATCTTTAGTCATTTAGTTTTAGTTTTTGCTAGATTTAGCTGAGGCCTCTCCTAGTATTTCTAGTCCAGTTTAGAGGCTTATTTCAGACATAGTTAGATTCAACTTAGTATTGAGATAATATTTTCTTTGTATTAAACTCATTGTTTTCAAATATCTCAGTTATAGAATATGGGTATTCCCCATCTTTTCAGATTTAATTATGATTTAGCTTCCGCTTTAGTTTATTTTCGTTAGTATGCTCATGATCATGCCAACAGGGTTAGCTTGGGATCACTTGTGGTCCTAGGTTACGTGTTCGCGTCTCAGGGGTAGCTCGGGGCGTGACAAAACTTGGTATCAGAACACTAGGTTTAAGTGTCCTAGGATGTCTGAAAAACCGCACTAAGTAGATCCTTTTCATGGGTGTGAAGTGCACCACATCTAAGGAGAGGGAGGCTATGAAATGTTTTAGGAAAAACTTCACTTTCTTGTTACTCTTATCGTGCATGAGGTATGATCTTATTCTATTCTAACTTGACATTCTACATTTCAGATCATGCCTCCTCGTAGAGCTAACGCAAAAAATGCAAACGCAGCTCCTCCAGCCCCAGATCAGGAAGTCTCCAATGTTGATTTCAGAAATTCCATACAGATGTTGGCTCAAAGTATGACTAACCAGAACGATCGAGTTCATGCTCATGTGAATGAAAATTGTGGATCAGTAGGAGCAAGGGTCCGTGACTTTGTTAGGATGAATCCGCCTGAGTTCTTAGGATCGCAGACTAATGAGGATCTTCATAATTTCTTGGATAAGATCAACAAGATCTTTGAGGTAATGCAAGTCACTGGGAATGATCGGATTGAGTTAGCATCATACCAGTTGAAGGATGTTGATCATATTTGGTACACTCAGTGGAAGGAGAATAGGGGTGCAAATGCGGCTCCTATCACTTGGGACTACTTTAGTGAGACTTTTCTCGACAGTTTTTCCCAATAGAGTTGTGAGAAGCAAAAGCCCAAGAATTCATGAACTTAAGGCAAGGTAACATGACAGTCCAAGAGTATGAACTCAAGTTTAACCAACTCTCCAGGTATGCTCCTCACATGGTTGCTGACTCCAGGGCTCAGATGAACAAGCTTTTGTATGGAGTGTCAGATTTGGTGAAAATTGAGTGCAGAAATGCGTGTTACTTGGAGATATGAACATCTCTAGACTTATGCTCATGCTCAGCGGGTTGAGGGTGATAAGCTTAGGGAACAAGCTAAGGAAAATAAGAAGGCTAGGACTAGGAACTATGACTATTCTCAGCAAAAATCTGGTGGTGGAAATAGCTCGTAGGGTCAGCAGAAGTTTTCGGCTCCAGCCCCTTCGTCAGCCAGTGTTTCATCCTTCAAGAACAGGTATTACCAGAAGGGTAGACCACCAGTCTCTAAATCTCAGGGAAGTGTTTCAGGCACTAAGACTTACCCCACTTGCCCTAAGTGTAGTAAGAACCATCCGGGCGAGTGTCTTGAAGGAAAAGAGGGATGTTTTGGGTGCGGTCAGTCTGGTCACAGGTTGAGGGATTGTCCTTCTAGACAAGGTCAAGGAGGTGGTAATGGTAGAACTCCGTCTACAACTTCAGCAGCAGCAGCAAGTCGCCCAACTCAGCAGGGTAACTTATCTAGTACAGGTGGCGGTCAGCGCCAGAACAGGTTGTATGCTCTTCAGGCTCTCCAGGATCATGAAGGTTCTCATGATGTAGTCATTGGTACATTACGTGTCTTTGACCTTGATGTTTATGCATTGTTAGATCCAGGGGCTACTCTTTCTTTTTTTAACTCCTTACATAGCAGTCCAATTCAATGTCAGTCCAGAAACTCTCTCAGAACCTTTCTCAGTCTCTACTCCAATCGGTGACCCAATTATAGCTAGTCGGGTATACAGAAATTGCCCTATCACAGTCTCTCAAAAAGTCACCTCAGTAGATCTAGTAGAGTTAGAAATGGTAGAATTCGATGTCATTCTAGGCATGGATTGGTTACACTCATGTTATGCCTTAGATGATTGTAGAACTAGGACTGTTCGTTTTCTTTTTTCAGACGAACCAATCTTAGAATAGAAGGGTAGTAGCTTAGCGCCTATGGGTCGATTTATTTCTTACCTTAAGGCCAGAAAGATCATATTAAGGTCTATCATCTAGTGCTGGTTAAGGATTCTAGCCTTGAAACCCCAACTTTTGAGTCAGTTCCAGTAGTCTATGAGTTTCCAGAAGTATTTCTTGAAAATCTTCCTGGAGTCCCTCCCGAAAGGGAAATCGATTTTCGAATTGATCTACTTCCAGATACCCAACCTATTTATATTTCTCCTTATAGAATGGCTCTAGCAGAGCTTAAGGAATTGAAAGAGCAGTTGAAAGACCTATTCTAGATAAGGGCTTCATCATACCTAGTATTTCACCATGGGGTGCACTAGTGTTGTTCGTAAGGAAGAAAGATGGTTCTATCAGTATATGCATTGACTATAGACAGTTGAACAAGGTCACAATAAAGAATAAGTATACCATCCCCAGGATTGATGACTTGTTTGACCAACTTCAGGGTGCTAGACATTTCACAAAGATAGACCTCAGATCGGGTTATCATCAGCTCAGAGTCAGAGATAGTGACATTCCAAAAACAACCTTCAGAACTTGGTATGGTCATTATAAATTTATAGTTATGTCGTTTTCACTAACTAATGCTCCTGCAACTTTCATGTATTTGATGAACAGAGTTTCCAAACAGTACTTGGATTTGTTCGTTATCGGCTTTATTGATGATATCCTCATTTAATCTAGGAGTGAGGAAAAACATGCAAGTCATTTGAGAGTTGTTCTGCAGACTCTCAAGGATCGTCAGTTATTCGCTAAGTTTAGTAAATGTGAGTTCTGGTTGTAATCCATTGCTTTTCATAGTCAAATTGTATCTAGCGAAGGGATCAGAGTGGATTCGCAGAAGATAGAAGTAGTAAAACAGCGACCCATACCTACCTCTGCTACAAACATCAGAAGTTTCTTAGGTCTAGCAGGTTATTACAGAAGTTTTGTGGAATGATTTTCATCCATAGCCTCACCATTGGCAAGGTTGACTCAAAAGATGGTCAAGTTTCAACTGTCAGATGATTGTGAGAAAAGCTTTGCAGAATTGAAAACACGATTGACTACAACTCCTGTCTTGACTCTATAAGAGGGTTCAGATGGTTATGTGATCTATTGTGATGTATCCAGAGTTGGCCTAGGTTGTGCGTTGATGCAATGAGGTAAGATAATAGCTTATGCCTCTAGACAACTTAAGGTTCGTGAGAAGAACTATCCAACTCATGACCTCGTGCTTGCAGCAGTGGTGTTTGCACTCAAGATCTGGAGACACTACTTGCATAGTGTTCACGTAGATGTGTTCACTGACCATAAGAGCCTTCAGTATTTGTTCACCCAGAAAGAGTTGAATCTTCGCCAGAGGAGATGGCTAGAGTTCCTTAAGGATTATGATATGAGTAGGCATTATCATCCAGGTAAGGCTAATGTAGTAGCAGATGCTCTTAGTAGATTATCTATGAGTAGTGCAGCCCATGTTGAGGAAGAAAGGAATTCACAAGCTTGCTCTCTTGGGAGTTTGCCTTATGATCATAGTAGACAATGGTGTAACAGTTTAGAATGGGGCAGAATCGTCTTTGGTAGTGGAGGTTAAGGAAAAGCAAGACAATGATCCAATATTGCTTGAACTTAAGGGTGCAGAGTCCATAATCAGAGAGTGGAGGTTTTCTCCCAAGGGTGAGATGGTGTACTTCACTACCAGGGTAGATTGTGTGTTCCTGATGTGGGTGAGTTGAGCCAGCATATTCTTGCAGAAGCCCATAACTCCAAATATTCTATTCACCCAGGTGCCACTAAGATGTATCGCGATCTGCAGGAAGTCTATAGGTGGAATGGAATGAAGAGAGATAGCAGACTTTGTGAGTAAGTGCCCCAATTGCCAGCAAGTCAAGGTAGAACATCAGAAACAAGGAGCTATGACTCAAGAGATCGATATTCCTACTTGGAAGTGGGATGTGATCAATATGGATTTAATCACAGGGTTACCTCGTACTCGCATACATCATGACTCAATTTGGGTGATAATTGATAGGATGCCTAAGTCTTCTCGCTTATTGGTGGTCAAGACTACAGATTCGGCAGAGGACTATGCCAAGCTTTACATTAACGAAATTGTGAGGTTGCATGGGGTTCTTTTGTCTATCATCTCAGATAGAGGTCCTCAATTTACCTCTCATTTCTGGAAGTCATTACAGAAAGGTCTTGGTACTCAAGTTAACCTTAGTACAATATTTTATCCACAAACGAATGGGCAGGCAGAGCGTACCACTCAAACCTTAGAGGATATGTTGAGAGCTTGTGTGATCGATTTCAAAGGTAGTAGGGATGATCACCTTCCTCATATTGAGTTCGCCTACAATAATAGCTACCACTCCAGCATTCAGATGGCCCCTTATGAGGTTTTATATTGGCGTAGATGTAGATCTCCTGTTGGTTGGCTTGAAGTAGGTGAAGCAGATTTGATAGGGCCAGATTCAGTCCTTTATGCTATGGAGAAAGTGCAACTCATTAGAGATAGACTTAAGATAACCCAAAGTCGTAAATCTTCTGCAGATTTAAGGAGAAGGGAATTGAGTTACAAGTTGATGATAGGGTTTTTCTGAAAGTCTCACCTATGAAAGGGGTGATGAGATTTGGAAAGAAAGGGAAGCTCAATCCTAGATATGTAGTCCCTTACAAGATCTTGAAAAGGGTTGGCAAGGTGGCATATGAGTTAGAGTTGCCAGCAGAATTAGCAGCAGTGCATTCGATCTTCCACATCTCCCTCTTAAAGAAGTGTGTGGGTTACACAGCCTCTATAGTGCCATTAGAGAGTGTGGCGGTGAAAGATAGTCTTTCTTATAACGATGTACCAGCTGAGATTCTTGACCGTCAAGTTAGAAGGTTGAGAAATAAAGAAGTCGCTTCAATCAAGGTTTTGTGGAGGAGTCAGTCCATAGAGGGAGCTACTTGGGAAGCAAAAACAGCCATGAAAGCCAAGTATCCTCACTTCTTTCCTTCCGATTCCACTCCAGCTTGAGGTAATAGTTCCTCTTCAGTTTTCCAGTCATTCATACGTGAATTTAGTCTTAGAATCATGTTCCCTCAGTTCGTACTTGCATTTTCAGCGTATTTGCATGTTCTCGGAACTCAATTCAGTCAGAAACTCAGTTCTCAGTGTTTAGTAGTAGGGTTTGCAGCTCTCTCCCTCTATTTCAGCTAGTTTAATCTTCATTCGAGGACGAATGTTCCCAAGGGAGAGATAATGTAACAACCTGTAGCCAAAACAAACCAAAAATCAGTTTTTCAGAAAAATCTGCAGGTGCAACCAATAGTGGCATAGACGGACCATAGCCTGAGCCACGGTCCGTCCTGCACAACCGTCGTTGGGATCAGAAACTCCCAAAAATTTCAGCCAAGAAAAATTGGTTAAGTCTTGAACGACAGACGAAATTACGGTCCGTAGGTCAGACGACAGTTCGTAGTCCGTGACCGTCGATCAATACTCCCTCCACCTTCTCTCTGACAAAAGCTACGGATGACCAGCACGGTCCGTAGGTGGAAAATTTGCAGACAGTTAAGGGGAAATACTGTTGGGTCAACTTCAAATGGTCATAACTCTTAGCACAAAATGAATTAGGTGTCCCTACCCACATATAGATGATTGAATTATATTTCCATAGCCACCGACCTTGCTAAAATCAGACCTCTGAGTAAAATATTATGCCCATTTTAGTAAAGGTCTAGTCGACGGACCCAACGACGGGGCATCGGTCAGACAACGGACCATCAGTCCTGGCCGTCGTTTGGTCCGACAGCAACTTACCCAGGGTTTTTTTGATCTTTTCTCACTTCGTTTAAACCTTAAGTTACGTCGTTTTGACCCTAAATAATTAGATTTTAGTCAGTTTAAGCCTAGAAACATAATTAAAATATATCTAAGTCAAAACTTAGAAAATTAGAAGAAAGAGAGGAGAAAAAACTCAAGAACCCTAGTTCAAGAACGCAACAACTTTTACCAGTTCCAGCACGAAACTTAAATATTTTTCCGTGGATTTTATCACCATGTATGTGGGATTTCACTAGTGGATTCCTTTCACCCATAGGGTCCCTAGTTTTCAGTTAGATTCTTGATTCCCATATCATGATTAGATCTAGGGTTTCTAGAACTTCAAGAACTTATTAGTTATATAATCCAAATTAGATTATCATGTTATTATTCAGTTTATTTCATGAATTTCAGAACCCTAGCTATGTATTCTTTAGTTCTTGAATTACACACGCTAGGTCAGATACTTCAGACATTTCAAATATACATGCATCAGTTATAAATGCATAATTACCAGATTTATTGTTGCATTCTCAGTTTGCATGTCTAGTTTCGAGCTATCCAGTATTTATAGAAACTCAGACATAATCAATTAATTTACAAAATTCATTGGGAGTAGCATAATACCGAGTTGGACTAGGGTTCAGCGTACCCAATTAGTCCCAGAACTACTAGCCAAGTAGATTGCAAGTCCCCTCTGTGGGCAATCAGTTTAGTGATCACGCCAGCATGCCTTTATATCTTTGGCAGGGTATATTGGGTCCTCACGATGGGGCGTGTACATCGGACTCCAGATTTAGCTCATGTGGTTTTATTATCGATTATTAGTAGCTCCCACAGATCAGTCAAACTCTCTGCATTGATCATTTTATCAGTATATTCAGAATTCAAATTATCATGTCAGATTATTATACTTGCTTTTATGTTTGTTCAGTTATGTTATATTTCAGCTTTACTCTATCCTACATGTTCAGTACCTTTCAAGTACTGATGCATACGTGCGCAACATCTTGTTGTGATGTAGGTTCAGGTTCTCAGCATCCAGATCACGCATAGATCAATTTTCGATCTCCATTTCAGCAGATTCAGTGGTGAGTCCTCATTCTCCGAGGACAACAGTTATAAGTTTCATTTCAATCTTTAGTCATTTAGTTTCAGGTTTTGCTAGATTTAGTTGGGGCTTGTCCCAGTATTTCTAGTCCAATTTAGAGGCTTATTTTAGACATAGCTAGATTCAACTTAGTATTGAGTTAATATTTTCTTTGTATCAAACTCATTGTTTTCAAATATCTCGGCTATAGAATAAGGGTATTCCTCATCTTTTCAGATTTAATTATGATTTAGCTTCTGCATCAGTTTATTTTCATTAGTATGCTCATGATCATGCCAGCAGGGTTAGCTTGGGATCACTTGTGGTCCTAGGTTACGTGTCCGCGTCTCAGGGGTAGCTCGGGGCGTGACAATGGTGGCAATCAAGAATGTATCCTCAAATTTGTAAAATTAATTTGTCAAGATCAAAATAAGAGAGGAATGGGAAAGGAAAGTGAAAGAGGGAAATATAGATGAAATATTACAAAATAAATGATTTTTTTCAAAAAAAATGTAATATTACATGAAAGGCGCGTGCAGTTCACCTTTTTGTATAAATTTGGGTGTGAGTTTTTAAGGGGGTATATATTATACTTTTTAAATGTTCAGGAGGGTAATAGGACTCCCATAAAGAATAAGTGTGTAATTGAGAATTGAGTAGTATATTGAGGAGGGGGGGGGGTAGACCATTTTCTCAAATAATTTAATTACAAGATAAAATACAATACAAAACATAACATAATAATTAATTTACCACAACAATAATTTAGCACTTCGATAGGTCATTTTCAGATTTAGCACTATTTAGAAAAAAATTAGATCATGATCTAGATAATTGTTGCGATTGTGATTGTGATATAATATTACATTAAGTAAAAAATATGAAAACACAATTTTTCATCATATGAAAGCTATATAAAGTAATTATTTGGGATAAAGAAAGAAAAGATTTATATTAAAAAAACACCCAAATAAACTTAATAGTTTTATGTAATATTTTCTCTTTCAAGTATATATAATAAGTTGAATTATTGTCCATTTGTCCTATATGATACATTCTCCCCTATAATTACTTATGATACATTTAAATGAGGAACTTTAAAATGATATATGTAAAGCAAATGGTATGACTGAACTTTCTACACATTAGAATTAAAAAAAATTGTTCACTTTTTTTCAGTCTTTTTAAAATATGATTATTTATTTATTAAAAAATTTAATATCTTCAATTGATGTTTATTTGATTCATCATAATATCAAATATTAACACTTCTTGAAAGCAAAAAGATAAATTATAACATCAAATTTAAGATGATTGATTGAAGGATAAATGATAAGATGTTATAATTATCATCTTTCTTAACATGCTTAATGTTTGTTACTATGTAATCTTGTTTGTAAGATACTATAATGTTTTAGTTTTAGTAAATTATACGTTTTAAATATTATTTTATAAATTTCGTGATATTAACTTTGAAGAGGCGCATGTGATTTTATTAGTAATATAATATTAAGGAGAGAAAAAAAAGAATCTTTTTAAAGAACGAAAATAGAAAAGTTAGTTGTCTGAAAAAATAAAAAATTCTATATTTGGAGAGCAAAATAAAGTTCAGGAGATAACCTTAGGCCCTATCATCATTTCATGGGCCATTTATTCTTGGAAATTGGAACAGATAAGTTCAGAACATTCTTTGTTGGAGGTCAATTCAATTCCTTGTTTTCAATATCTTCCATATATAGCTAGTTTCTATTTTTTCAGATTAACAGAGATGTGATAGAAAATGAGAAAACTTGTCCAATTTCCTTAAATCAGGAAAAAGACATGGTCCAGATGAGTAATGATCAGTACCACTCCGTAATGTAGCAACACTCCATTAGGGATGTGAAAATCAAGATACATACTGTTAGAATATGTGCGTTCACTACCAGTCAACGAACCAGGTCCTTTGACACAGCAAAAACATTGCAGAAGATTAAACAATATGAAGAACACAACACAGACAGTTAACGTGGAAACCTCCTTGCTCAAGAGACTAAAACCACGACTTGTCACACAAGATTTTCAACCGTTTTCACTAATCTTCACAAGCAAAAGTGAAACCCGATTACAACAACGTGAAAAAAAGCTATTAATCTCACAACCAAGCAATAATTCTACTTTTTGAAGAGCCTAAGCAGATCTCACTCTGCCCACTAAGTTATCACCACTAGACAATTTAGGATTCAACTAAGCAACACACAAGTTGCCCACTAAATCACCACGCTTCGGATGACTTAGGATTTTTACTAAGCAACACACAAGGTTGTCCACTAAATTAGTTTGACTCAACTAACTTAGACTTTTCAACTAAACAAAGAATTTGAATCCTTTATAGATTAGGAACAGATCTACAATGTAAGCATGGAAGAAATAATCCTAAAACAACTAGGTAGCTTGCAGCTCTATCAGGTCCCTGTTGCTCTTAGGATGATCCTTCTTGAAGATGGCCTTTGCTTTTTGAGCTTTTGGATTTTTGAAATCCAAAACTTTGTTTGCCAAAACATTTGTTTGTGTTGTTGGAGAAGGGTCTATATTCAAATGGACACAGACTCTTGGGACGAGGCTATTGGCTGAGAACCTGCTGTCGTGAAAAGTTGTGCACCAAACCCTCAGAGTTGGCAGCTTTTGGCAGCTGTCTTTTCATCCTTTTCTCGTGCTCAGACTTTTCGGGATCAGGTCCCTTGCTGCGTTCTTTGATGCTTGAGTTCTTGACAAAGACTTGATGCTCTCTCTCTCTCTTCTTGAATGAACTTAATATGTTGTTTGTCATGTTGAAAGTATCAACCATAAAGAGTTATTAACCATTGGACAAACAACCTCCCCATTCTGATTGGTTCAGTACACTGGCGCCTCACCTACCACTGACAAGACAGGTTTACAGCTTTGCACCATTATGTGTCAGATGGAGAGAAATCTGTCAGGGACCAGGTCTCTGCATTTGTGAGATACTGAAACATACAATCTTGTCCGCTCTTCTTATTGGTATAGGATGCTGCACTTTTCACCTATCACCTAACATGACAGCTTTTACGGTTGTACCCCATTTATATCTGGACGAGATCACTCTGACAGGGACTAGGTCCCCACATTTGTGAGAATCATCAAAACACCTAGAATATAACACATACACTTGATTTGACTAAGGGTGATACATTGTCTTGTCATGTTGTCATAGTTTGAAAGTCGAACACAAATAGCAACATTGCATGTCAGGGAAACTATATATGCAACAATATATATTCTCATTTCACTCTCGAAAACCAAATCATACAGAAAAAACAAACACCAAAAAGCTAGGAATGAGTTGATGCTATAATCAAGTAAATTAAAAGTAACCCTTTGACTACTCTCTTAGATAGGAAAGAAACTGAGAATTTCAAACACACAGAATTTAGTATTGTGTATGATCTGGTAGTCTTTTCTCTATAACATTTGGATTGATCAGGAAATGGAATTTCTCCATCTTCTCGGGGTCTTCCTTGTCGGTTCTGCATTTGGGGCGTGTGGACTGTTTTCTTGCGATTCTAAATGTGTCATCTTTGTGAGCTTGCTTAACTTTTTCCATCCTGCAGTCCAACCCGATCCTTGTTTTGGTTTTGTGATCTTATCAAACTGTTTTTGCAAGTTTTCCATGTCATTTTGTAGTTGAACATACTTAGCTTTCACAGTATCGAGTTCAAATTTAAGAGTGTTGATGTCTTTTTTGGCTGTAGTCCATCCCTCTTGAAATGATTGTGGTGTTGCTTCGAGCAATGTTTTGCGGTTTGATACTAGGGGTTGGTAATGAGATTCTCCTGCATCTTTCAGTGAACTGCTGGATATTGCATTGCTGATCTTTACCTGCTCAGAAAAGAGGACTTGCACCACTACTCGTAGTGGAAGCCTTTCGTTCTGAGCAGCGTGCATGCAAGCATCAATAGACAGTTTTTGGCAATCCATCACCCTGCAGAGCCGCTTTCTTTCGTGTTCTGACAGAGTTGGATGGGCCTGTACTCATGGTGTATACATAGTAAGTTTTTGAAAAATTAGGTTACAAATAACACTAGCAAATAATGTAGGCTCAACAAAGGTAACTTCAGGAAATAATGATACAAAAATCAAGTACCTTAAGATACGAATCAATTGCACGATACAATCCATCATCACAAGTTCTTGCTGATTCTGGTAAAGCCTCAGCCAAGACCTGAAATTTTGTCAAGGAAAGGTTCCGATCTCTGGATACTTCAGTGAGATAACTGTCTACAAGCTTTGCGACTCTCATCTTGGCGTTGAGATTAGCACCCCTTTGATTTGCATCATGCATATGCTTATCAGAGAATGAACTTCTACTAGGGCTTGAACTTTCTGTTTGCTCTTGAACTAAGAAATGTTCCAAAAGCCTCTGAACAAGATCAACATCATACAATGTCTCACTTTTATTGTAAGATGGTATGAGTAGATCAGCTAAGGTAGCCTGCTCAAATTGCATCCCGACTCGTTTCTCCAATTCTGTTACAAGTGCTGGAGCCACTTTCAGCAGGTTTGCCATTCTCAAAAGACGTAGAAGGAAGCTACACGAGACACTGTCCTTCTGTTGTGGGATTATGCTAATTAGGCTTTCGATAATCATCCTCTGATCTTTGGCTTGAATAGTTGGTACTTCCTCTCTAGATCCTGACACTATCATATGAAGACCTCCTTTCCAGCTACTGCTGCTACTGCCATTACTAGTACTGCTGTTGCTACAATCATCCAACGATCCGGACCCTTCTTTAATTAGCCCCGGGATCCATTTAGTAGCATAGTGCATAAGAACAGCACCAATCAGTTCATGTCGCATGCCTTTTACCTTAATAGCAGTAATGACTCTGACAAAGTGATCAATCCTGAGAATAGAGACATCTTCGAACCACCAATCAGGGGGTACTAATTGCTGGTTTCTGCTCGGACTGGAATCCTTCATTTCATTCCATTTAGGGCTGGAAACACTAGCAGGTAGTCTGCCAGTGTATTGCCATTTTATTCCTTTTGGATTGGCACACGCTTTCCATGCAATTGACTCGCTGCATCTTCGAACAATTTGAAGGTTTTCAGCCCATGGTGATAACCTTTCACAACTCTTCAACACCAGTATAGAGTCCCTCCATGATGATAAAACGACATAACTTAGAAAAGCTTCAGTCTTGAATATTAGATTGCCTTCTTCTAAGTCCTCAGTCATTTCTAAGTACTCCGCTGCACATCGTAAACCGGAGATATTGGTTGCTGTGAGATCAACAGCAATTCCATAACAGAATTTTGCAGCTAACTCAAATGCCTCCCATCCACCTGGTAAGTCATTTAAAGCTATTCTGCTCAATTCTTCATCCCTTGTTTCATATATGATTCTGTTCATCTTTCCACTTCTAGAAAGCAAAGGATACTTTTTTTTTTTTTTTGAAAAAAAAAGTATCAGTTAGTCATCTAATTATTTATGTAAGACATTGAGGAGAGGTTTAGTATGTACCTTATGTAAGTGGAAACTAACATCTCCAATTTGAACTAAAAGGTCACTGGGAATATCAGTTGCTACATACCTATTAATAATAACACATTTAAATGAAAAAAACAGACACATTACATTATGTTTGAGAAAGTAAAAGTAATAAAAAGTTCATACCAAGACTGTCCTTTTTGCTCAAAACCATCAGTCTTGACCCCATGTTTGGTGTTGTTGAGAACACCATTTCCATAGTCTCTACCACTAACAGACTCACTCTCTGATTCCCACATTGTGAGAGGTTCTCAGAGTTTTCTGACACAAAGTACTTCAAATAAAGAGAGGGAGAAGATAAGCTAGTAGTAAAGAGGAAGAATTTCACATGGGGATACTTGGAATTATGTAAAATTGTCGTTTTTCACAACAATTTTCAAGGCCCTCTTACAACCTGTGAAGTAATGGGCATAATACTCAGCTGTTCCTTTTCCATCTCTTCACTAATAATTCAACTTCTCTAATTCTTTAAACTCTGTCACATACTCAGGGGTGTAACAGAGAAGGCATAGGGCATCTAAATACAGAGGGGAGAGAAAGGGGAGGAATGTGAGGAGATAGGATCCGGATCTATAGGGGAGAGATGTATTAGCGACAAGATAGTCTAGAGAGAAGTGATGTATTCGAAAAAGGATTTTTGATTTTTTAAAAATAATTATGGTAAATATGTGTATTTGGGTAATTTTTTCAATTTAAATTTAGTCATTCTTAATTCATTCAAACCTTAATATACTTCAAAGGATCTTCAAATAGAGCCTAATTTAATCTCTATTTTAACCCGTTTTAAGATTATTTATTTGTATTTGTATAATGTATGTTTCTTATGAATTAATATCTATTTTATATCTTTTAAGATTTATATGTTCATTTGTAAATTTTTTTTAACAAAAAATAATATTATAGAGTTGAAATTCAAATTGTATTTATAAAAGGTAAATAACATGTTAAAATCATTGAAATTAAATACATCAAATTGGCAGGTCATGGCCAATTTGATTTTTATCACATTTGAGTCTAACGTAAATTTGGACGGGTCATGATCCAACTCGATCTCTATTTTAACTCATTTTAAATATCTCCAGTTTTAACTTAAGTTGCTCATTTGACACTTCTACTTTTCCATTTTAAAAAGAATGACGTTTTTTTTACAACGCTATAACTCAATTTTCCACGTAGTATATTTAAAACAGCAACATTAAATTAACATTTTTATACTTTAACATAACTTTAATTTATGACAAAATAAAATTTACTTTCAAATTCCATATCAAGTCAAATTAGAACATTTTTTTAAATCAACTAAGAATTTCTGTTTACTCCGATATAATTCATGGACCTGTTGCATTCACAAAACATTCATTCTTATAAGAGAAAAGTAACAAAAAATATTGAATGCCGTAGGTGTACTACTTCGACAAATATAGTATTCATCAAGTTTATTCTCTATTATTATAGGAGAATGGACCACATTCTTTCATTTCATACCGCAAGTGTTAATCATAATCTAAAATTATTTGTGTTTTTCTTTCTTGTATATTATTTATCTGTGAAATTCCCAATGACTTGCCATTTGTTTATGGAAGAGATATATTCGACAGAGGATTCTTGCTTATGCTATCGAGATTATTACAAGGTAGGTACGGTGCTACTGTAACTAGGGACAGATCTATGTATATGGGTGGGTTGTCATGGCTCCAAGTGACGTCCGTTAAAATTTATATAGATTCGTCCCTACTTATAAAGAGTGGTAAGATCTTTATCGCCATTAGTCTATTATCCTTGGATAAGTGTTGCTATAAGTTTTATGAACATCTATAAAGAGTGTTAGATAATGCTAAAAACATATTTTTAATGACAATTAAATTATTACTGTTTATTAATTGTTGCTAAAGATATTTTTCTTTATAAGATAAATTAGTGAAGTAGTCAAAAATCTTAACATAATTATTAATAACATCCATGTTTTAAAATTTTTAGTAAAAATGTCAATATTTAGAAAATATTGTGTATCCTAATTTAGACCCTATTTTATCTCATCTTAATTATACCTTTTCCAACTTTTCTCTCACACTTATTTCACTTTTTCAATATTTCTTCATCTTTCAACTCTCACATCTCTTTTTGGTTCTTTTCAATTTTTTTCTTCAAACTTAGAAAATATATCTCTAAAGATATTCACAACAATCATTTTGATTTAGGTATGCATCTTCATCCGATTTTTAATTTGTTTACTATTTTTTTTTGTTTAAATTTCAAAAATTTTGTTTGTAGTTGAGTATTAAATCGACCAACTTCGTTTAGGGTTTGAAAATCATAAAATCACTCTCTCTAATGGCCGAATCTAAGAGGATTACAAGAGGCATGCAACTTAATCAACAATTTTCTAGCGATTTTTCATCTTTTAATTATATATTACTCAAGAAATAACGGATAATGTAGAATCAACTGCTAAAATAACGGAAGAGAGACGATCAAAGAGTTGACGTTTGCATCTTTTTTAAAAGAAAGAAAAATTTAGTGTAGAAGATATCGAAAACTTATTGAAGACCAAATTGAGGAAGAACAATTTTCTTTTAGCTTGTTTTGTATTTATAGTTCTTTTTTAGAATTTGATATTCTTTCTCAATTTGTATTCAAATCACTATGTATGCTATCAATATTTGAATTTATTAAAAATCTCATGTTGCATAGTTTATAAATCTTGTATTTGTCCCTAATTTGTATTCATCCCAAAGGTATGTCAACTAGTTATGTATTTTATTTATAGAAAGAGTAACTTTCTATCAATTTATTTTGTTTTTATAGTCTTTTCTTCAAATTTTTGTATCATTTCTCAATTCCTATTCAAACTACTCTGTATGCTATTAATATTTGTATTCATTCAAATATCATGTTGCATAGTTTATGTATCTTATTTGTTCCTAATTATATTCATCTCAAATGTAAGCCAACTAGTTATGTATTTTATTTAAGAATGATTGCAACAAATATTCTCGTATTCTTTCTCAATTTTATATTTTATTCTCACTTTTCCATCATATTATTTTTATATTTATTCACCATTATACAAAATATAATATAAAAACTAGAAAGAATACAGTACAAATAATATACATATTGAAATGAATACGACTTAGGAAGGAAATAAAATTTTAAAGAGAAAAATAAATATTGAAAAAATATATGAATACAAATATGCTTCTTAAATAACTACATATTTATTTGAGATACAAGTTTCATTATACAAAATACAACATGAAAACTATAATGATACAAATACAAATGGTATACATATTGGATGAACAAGATTTAAGCAAGGATACGAAATTCTGAAAAATAAAATAAATACACTGAGATAAGTATGTCAAATAACAAATAAAACTATATGTGTACAAATTTCTATAACGTATTATCATAAAGTTTCATAATAACAATTAGTGAAAATTGAATATTGAATTTTTCGATTCTGTGATTTTCATAACAATAATTAGTAAAAATTGAATATTGAAAATTTTATAGATGTGGTAATTCTTTAATTCCTTGATTTTCATAACAATAATTAGTGAAATTGGGTATTTATCTTGGTAAATAAAAGTGTTTAGAAACCAAAAAATAGAGAAAATTGGATATTAATTTTTTTTAGAACAATGGTGAAAGGAGTGTTTTTTAGAACATGGTGAAAATGAAGAAAGAGATGAAAGTTGGTTTATTTTGATAAATTGTAACAGATGAGACTTTTAAGCATTTGTTCCTTTTTTAAAAAAAATTCTCTCCCCTAAATTCCTCCAATCTATTATATAAAAATTATATTCTTTAAATAAAAATAAATAATAGAAGCATAAATAAGATATTTAACAAATTAAAATTTTGACATTTTTACTAAATATTGAAAGTGTTGCTAATGAACCCTCTTAAATATTAAAATATTGACATTTTGAAAATTTCTCTTTTTTATATAATATAAGTTTGTCATTCATGAATCAAAATCTTTAGTGGTGTGACTGGCCGTAAAAGGTTGAGTCCACCACTGAGGGTTTGAAACCCCTTGTCGCAAGACTTAAGTTTTTTCCCCTTTAGTTCTTCCTTATTTGCTACTCCATTATTATTTATCAATCCAATCGACTATCTTTTGTTTTGATTAATTCTTAAATTTTTGAAATATTTTCTCTTTCATTAAGTATATTTTTCTTAATATTAGCATTGCGTGTGTATTTTATATGAATTATCAATCAGCATCAAATTTTGAACATCGTATAAATAATAATAAAAATATATTTTAATTTAAAATAAATAGATATATGTTATAAAATGATGAATATTATTATGTTAGAGTTTTTTTGAATTTAAAGGGTTTTTTTCCATCTTTTATGTCATGCTAAGAAAGTTGAAGTTATAAACATTTTTTATAGTTTCTCTTTAACTGTATATCTTAAGCGAAGACGACTGAGTTGAAGCTATAATATTTTTATATTTTCTCTCAACTATATATCGATAATAACACATAAAAACAATGAAATATGAATATAAAAAAGTAATGATATTAGATGATTTATACAAGTTTGAATTTTTTAAGGTGGAGAAATTTCTAATTCTTTTAGTGTTTTAGAGAAGACGATGTCTTAATTGCTATCAAAAAAAATTGAACGACTTAAATATCTTTAATATTAGAATATCTAAAAGAAAAAATTACTAAATATACATATTTAATCAAGTTACTTATAAATATTAGTGAATAGAAGTAATCGTTCCATTTATCCTATTTAAACAAGTGACATCTAGGACTGTTTATGGTAATGGTTAGAAAATCAAATCGAATCGCAATTCGAATCAAACTGATTAAAAAAAATAATATTTGATTTGATTTGGTTTAAATTTTAAAAATTGATACTACTTAATTTGGTTTTGGTTTTACTCCAAACCGAACTGATAAATTAGATATATAAATTTGGGAAAATGTACAAGTACCCTCCCAGGAATATGATCAAAATCCCTGAGACACAGCTTAACTAAACTAAGGTCCTACTATCCCCTAAACTTATTTTTTTTAATTTTATATACCTTTTATCTTACGTGGCACACTCCATGACTCCACGCAATTGAGGCGCGGGATAGATATTTGGATGTCATTTAAGTCAAAAAGGTGCTCAAAATTACAGAAAAAAATAAGTTCAGAAGGGTAATAGGACCTTAGAATAGTTAAGGTGTGTCCTGAGATTTCGGTCATAGTCTAGGGGGGTACTTGTGCATTTTTTCTATAAATTTTTTATTTATTAATATGGTATTCATAAATAAAATATAAATATTTTGTTAAATCTTACTTAACTTAAGTTTTTGACTTAACCATTTTCTCAAGCCCAACACTTTAGCCCAACTATAATAAATATAAGTCCAAGTCCATCGAAATCTATTTTAATTTTTACCTACCCTACTTCACATAAAATAATCGCATTTTTTCTTAATTGAATCACTTTATTCGTATAATGATAACTCGAATCTTGCTTTTATTGGACTGACAATTGCTTTTCTGTAGATTGTTCATGATAGAATGTATGCTTTCACTTAACGAGTAATGGACCAGGTCCCTTACTTCAACTCAGAAAATTACCAGAAAGTTGAATGCAGTAAAATCAACACAATGATTTTACGTGGAAACCTCCTTGCTTAAGGGAGTAAAACCACGACCTGTCTCACAGGATTTTCAATCGTTTTCACTAATCTTCAAAAGCAAAAGCGAAACACGATTACACCAAATGTAAGAAAGAGTTATCAATCTTACCGTTAAGCAATAGACCTCTATTGCTCAACAAGCCAAAGTAGAAAAACAATCTACCCACTAAGCAATCCCACCTGGACAACCTAGACTTTTAACTCAACACACCAATTCCTTTATAGATTTAGGAGTGGTTTACAATTTAAGAACAAGAGAATAAATTCCTAAAACAACTAGACGAAAAGCTCCAGATGTTGCTGTTGTTCGAGGAATGATTCTGCCTTTTGCCTTTTTGTTAGCCTTTGCAAGAGTTCTTGAAAAGTGTTTATCAAGTTGCAAAAACTACCAAAAAGTGTTTAGGAAAGTGTCTTTTGTATTGACAAGTCCCTTTCCTAAACATCTTGCCATTGGTTGGAAAGGTCACACTTTCTGACGCCATCGGGAAGTGTGCACCTACTTTCTGTACTATCTCCAGCTGGCAGTCGACTGGCTCACTCTCAAGAGAGCCTGGTACCTCTACTAGGTCCCTGGGTTTGTTTCATCTGCAATACTTCAAACAAGACACCTGCAATACTCAAGTAGAAAACCCGGTACCTTTATGAGGTCCCTAAGTTTGTCAAATCATCAAAACTACAAATAACATTTTCCCCCTTTTTGATGATGACAAACAATGATATGATCTGAGATCTTCACCAGAGTCGTTCCCCCTGACATTGTATTCCCCCTTTCTGCATATTCCCCTTTTTCTTAATATTCCCCTTTAATGCATGTTCCCCCTTAATGTATGTTCCCTTTTATTTTGCTACTTACAGTTTACTTCCCCCTTTTGGCATCATAAAAAAGATATGCAGTAAACCATTGAGTCAACATAAATATTGTACAAGATCAGAGCTAATCAGCAATCAAACAGTAGAGGACAAGCATTCACAAAAGAAACTGGGAAGAACATCAAAGGAATAAAGTAACCAACAAGCCATTATAACATAATACATTAAAAGCAAACTAAAAATCCATTAACACGAGAATTTGCCACACAAAAAAAACAACACAAGGAGGGATTGATTGACAGGTTTAGGAAGAGGGAGGGGTCTTGGATAGGGACTGGATAACAAGAGTGAGTCGTGCATTAGCAGCATCATTATCCTGGATGGCCTTTTCTTGCAGGGCAGTTATCTTCGCCCTCAACTCCTTGTTCTCTTTCTCCAGAGCTTGTGCAGCTGAAGAACCAGGTCCCTCAGTTTGTGCAGTAAGAAGCTCTGCCTTGAGTACAGCAATTTCAGCCTCTTTACCACTCAAACGCACAGTGAGTTCCTCAGTCTCATGTTTAAGCTTATCCAGGTCCGCAAGAAGTTGTGCCATTTTGCTTTTTGGCAAGCCTCTGCCTTCAATGCACTCACATTCAACCAAGGTGTGCTCAGAGATGGTCTGTTTGACTGTCCCCACCTTTCCAATACCAAGAGGAATCTGAAAGTGTGTGAATACTTTAGTGAGAAAGTATCCATATCCCATTCCATGTACTCCTTTCCTCTCGATAACTGTCTTGTGAATGTGTTCAATCATAAGACCAGGAAGACTCAGAGCCTCAAAGCTGCACAGCATCTCCATGATGTACAAGTCAGCAGCAGTAGCAAGTGTTCTCTTTTCAGTTCGAGGGAGAACCACTTTGTTGACGAACTCGAAGACCAGCTGATACTCACTCTTCATGAGTTTCTTATAGATCCCAGCAACCTTGGTTGTGGGAGTCTTTGAAATCAGAGATGCAAATTCTGAAGAGCAAGTTTTCTCCTGCACGGACCGGGTCCCCTCAGTAGGCACTCTGAGTATTTTGCCCAACATCTCCTCATTTAAAGAAATGGCAATATCGTTCACACGTGTGAGGAGACTCCCATCCTCCAGAAATTGAACATTGTAATAAAACTCACGGACCTCTTCTTCATGGAGGATGGGGGATTGCTTGTTGAACAGGTGCAGCCAAGACTGGATCTCCACCATGTCGTGCAGAGAGTCCATGCCTGGAAGAGTGATAATCCCCATATCAAACACTCTACCAGCAAGAACTGCTTGGTTCCTCAGACTGTCAACTATTTCCTGCATGTTGACATTCTCACTTTTCGGGGCTTGAGAACCAGGTCCCTGTGTCCGCTTCCTCTTCTTTTCAGTTTTCTTCTCTTTTGACTGTGACTTCTCAACCTTCTTTGTAACCACTTCTCTTTTCTTTTCTGCTTTCTTCTTGTCACTTTTCTTTTCAACCTCTTCCCCAGACAACTCAACCAAATTTTCTTTGGGTATCTTAAAGTGTGATACCTTGAAAGTTCGTGCACTTCTGACTGCGGCAGCAGATCGTGCACTTGCCTTCAAGGCATCCCCCATTAATTTCTGTGCAGCAGACCTTGTATTAGGTCTTCTCTTAGGAGCCTCCTCCACAACCTTTTCTTTCCCTTTTCTACTCTCCACCCTCCATTTTAAAGGTTCTTCTTTACTAGCAGATTCAGATGAAGAAGAAGAAGAATACCGCCCTAAATCTGGGGTTTTGTCAAAAATGGGTTGAGAAGGCCTTACCTCTTCTCTTTCAAGAGCAACAGTGTGTTCTGTTCTGGCCTCTTCCCTCATCATTGCAAGACTCTCAATCACGAGTTCCTCACTCGCTGCTAGAATATTTGACTCTGAAGCCCTGTGTTTTGGTAGATCTCCCTCAAACATGTTGTCAGGCAACATGTCTTCACAAGTACCAGGTACTGTAGAAGTGTTTAGATCAATGGAGAAGAACGGGTTATCTGGAGCATTTTGTGAGGGACTGGGTGGGAGAGGAGTGCTGGCTGGAGCAGGTGTTGGAGAATAGAAGGCAAGAGGTGTAATTTCATCAAGTGTGCCCAGCATTTGCGTCGAAGAAGATGACGAGGAAGACATGGTTACGATACAGGAAGAACGCAAGAGAGAAGGAAGACAGATTTGCCTTTGAATGTGAGAGGTCTTTGTGATAAATGAGAGAGATAAAGTTTCAAGATGAATGAGAGTTTCAGGAGAAAAGACCCCTTTTTAAAAGAAGTGAGAAGGTGCCAGGTCCATTGATTAGACGCGTCGTTTGAGAGAAAAAACGATTGGACTGATCGGTCAGAGTAACCGATGACTGACACGTGGCATTTTCAACGGTCAAAATTTTTAGTTTAAACTTAATGTAAAATGCTAACCTGGACAGGTACCAGGTACCATGATAGAGTTTAACTTCATTCCTTAATTGTTCTAACCTCTTCTTTTTGCTGAGCAGATCCCTATTGAAGGTATACCTACGAAAGGTACAAAAATGATCTTGAGCAAATATTTAAAATTCACACAAAGGATACCTGCACAACAGTTCTAACCATCGAGGGAATATTTCTGTTTGAAGCTAAAAACATCACTTGGAGATCAACATCCCCAACTTCAGCCGATTTCTCTCAAATTGGTCCTTGCTGAGAGCCTTGGTGAAGATGTCTGCAATCTGTTCCTCCGTTGGACAGTATGTGAGCACAATATTTCCCTTCTCAACATGATCTCTCAAAAAATGATGTCTAACATCAATGTGCTTTGTTCTCTTATGATGAACTGGGTTTTTTCCCATACTCACAGCACTGGTGTTGTCACACATTAGAGGGATTGCTTTAATGTGGATTCCAAAATCTTCTAAGTGTTGCCTGATCCACAGCAACTGAGAACAACAAGCTGCAGCAGCTACATATTCAGCTTCAGCAGTTGAAAGAGCCACAGAGTTCTGCTTCTTAGTGCCCCAAGAGATAAGTGAAGATCCAAGGAAATGAGCCATTCCAGAGGTGCTCTTCCTGTCAACTTGATAACCTGCAAAATCAGCATCTGCAAAACCAACCAGATCAAAAGTATCACCTGCAGGATAAAAGAGAACCAGGTCCCCTGTTTTCTTCAGGTATCTGAGAATGCGTTTTGCAGCCTTCAGGTGTGAATCACGAGGACATGCTTGAAACCTGGCACACATTCCTACACTGTAAACAATATCAGGTCTGCTAGCAGTCAGATATAGCAGGGAGCCAATAATTCCTCTGTACATTGTCTGATTCACAAGGGGATCAGATTCTTCTACTATCATCTTGGAATTTGTTCCCATAGGAGTGTCAATAGGTTTGGAATCAAACATGTTGAATTTCTTCAAAAGCTCTTTGATGTACTTCTCCTGGCATATTGAAATTCCATTTGATGATTGCTTGATTTGCAGTCCCAAGAAAAATGTCAGCTCACCCATCATGCTCATTTCAAACTCTCTTCCCATTAGTGATGAGAATTCTTCACACAGGTGTTCTGAAGTGGCTCCAAAAATTATGTCATCCACATAAACTTGAATGATAAGCAATTCTTGTTCCCTTTTTAATAAGAACAAAGTATTGTCTATCTTGCCTCTTTTGAAATCATTCTTCAACAGAAATTTTGACAGCCTTTCATACCATGCTCTTGGAGCTTGTTTCAGACCATATAGTGCCTTGTTTAATCTGAACACATGATTTGGTAGCTCTGTATCTTCAAAACCAGGAGGTTGCTTGACATATACTTCCTCCTTGAGATCTCCATTCAGAAATGCACTCTTCACATCCATTTGATACAGCTTGAATCCCATAAAAGCAGCAAAAGCTATTAAGATTCTAATAGCTTCCATTCTGGCAACCGGTGCAAAAGTCTCATCATAGTCAATTCCTTCTTCTTGATTGTATCCTTGCACTACCAGCCTGGATTTATTTCTAGTAATAGCTCCACTTTCATCAAGTTTGTTTCTGAATACCCACCTGGTTCCTATTATTGTTCTGCCTTCAGGTCGAGGAACCAGGTACCATACCTTACTTCTTTCAAACTGATGAAGTTCTTCTTGCATAGAGTTGATCCAGTCTGCATCACTTAATGCTTCTTTAACATTCTTAGGCTCAATGGATGATATGAATGCTGAGAATGCAACTAGATTTCTTGTTTTTGATCTAGTTTGAATTCCAGAATTCAAGGGAGAGATGAGATTATCAAGAGGATGTGATGAACTATGCTTCCATCCTGACCTTGCAGCAGACTGATTTGGCAGACCATCATGATCTTCTTCATCAGGAGTGACATCATCTTCTGGGGGTTCTGATGTACTCTGGCTGGAGTTTTGAGTAGTACCAGGTACCCTATCATCCTGTTCAACCTCAGCATCTTCCTCAGGTAGACTGTGATTCTGATCTTCACAATCATTTTTCAGTTGTTGATCTGCATCAGTTTGAGCGCCTTCAATCTTCTTGGATGTTAGCATTTTTAGCACATCATCATCATCATTTGATCCATCACTCTTCAAGCTTCCATTTTCATCAAAAACAACATGAATGCTTTCTTCAATGCATTGTGTTCGCTTGTTGAATATTCTGTAGGCTTTGCTGGATGAAGAATATCCAACAAATACTCCTTCATCACTTCTGGGATCAAATTTTCCCAGATCATCCTTCCCATTGTTCAGCACAAAACATCTGCATCCAAAGGCTCTAAGGTAATTCAGCATTGGCTTCTTGTTGTTGAGTAGTTCATAAGGAGTCTTGTTTAGCACAGCTCTTATTAGACACCTGTTGGTAACATGACATGCTGTGTTAACAGCTTCAGCCCAGAAACTTTGAGGAAGATTTGATTCAATAATCATAGTTCTGGCAATATTCACCAAGGTTCTGTTCTTCCTCTCCACTACTCCATTTTGTTGAGGAGTTCTTGGAGCAGAGAAGTTGTGGCTTGTACCATTTTCCATACAGAATCTATCGAGAGTTGAGTTTTCAAATTCTGTCCCATGATCAGATCTAATACTGCAAACAACTTGATTCAATTTGGTTTGAATCATTTTGAAAAATACCACCAACTCATCAGCTGTATCTGCCTTTGATCTCAAAAATCTCGTCCAGGTGTATCTTGAATAATCATCAACAATCACCAAAATATACTTCTTGCCATTTCTGCTTTGAATCTTCAAGGGTCCACACAGGTCCATATGCAGCAACTCTAAGGTTCTTGATGATGTTACCTGATTCTTGGGCTTGAAAGATGATCTGATTTGCTTTCCTTTGACACAAGCTTCACATATTTTATTTTCAGCAAACTTCATCTTAGGCAACCCTCGGACCAGGTCCTTTGAAATCAATTTATTCAATAAAGATGAACTCACATGTCCCAGCCTACGATGCCAGAGATCAGCATTTTCATTTTGAGCACTGAGACATGTCAAGTCATCTCCATGAGAGATTTCCAAGTTTGCCACATACATATTTTTACTTCTGTGTGCAGTGAGAATTACCTTGTTTGTAGTTAAACTCACCACAGTGCATTTCTCAGAAGTAAACTTGACTTCATTTCCTTTATCACAGATTTGTGAAACACTCAGCAAGCTGTACTTCAAACCATCCACATGGTAAACATTGTCGATTGAATCTTCAAGAGATCTTCCCACTTTCCCAACTCCCAAAATGTACCCCTTCTTGCCATCGCCAAATGAGACTCCTCCTCCTTGGAGGGTCTTGAGTGAGAGGAAGTTATTTACATCACCAGTCATATGTTTAGAGCAGCCACTATCCATATACCAACACTGACTGCTGCTCCTCTCACTCACCTGCACCAAAAGTCACTTGTTAAGCTTGGGAACCCATTTCAGCTTGAGTTCCCAGTAGGCAGACAAAGGAGTGATCAGATTGTAATTTGCCCAATACGGTAGACTTTGAATCCTTCTAACAAAGGACCTAGGAGCAGGAACAGATTTTTTCTTTGAAAATCTGTGAGTTGGGACAGATTCTGTAGGACCAGGTCTCTTATTTGGTACATTCTGTCTTTCAGCATAATTAGAGTATCTTTCACGAGAGTTTTTCCAGCTGACACACTCTTTTTTCAAATGTCCATTTTTTCCACAATGCAGACACAACAGATTATCAGACACAAACACATACTTACTGTGAGGATTATAAGGAGGACTTATGTTTAGACTTCCTAGTCCTTTCTTATTGAAATTACTCTGACTTGTCACATTTGACAATAACTTTGATGATTTGGTCCACTTAAGAGAATTTTCAAGTTCCTCCTTAAGTTTAACAACATCCTGTTCTAATTTGTTATTCTTTTCAAGTGACAATCTGAGATTTGTCTCAGAGTTTTTCAATTTTTCCTCAATTTCAGCTTGCAAGCTATTTGGCTCTCCATTTAGTTTTTCAGCCTTTTCAGTAAGCTCACTCAACTGATACTTAAGTTCAGAATTATTTAACTCTAGAGACACCATTTTTGCCATTGTCTCTTCAAGTTGAACTTTGTTTTCAGAAAGAATTTCAAGTTCAGCATTAATGGCATCTCTTTCAGATGTTAGCTCTATCACAGAATCTAACATGACTTTTGACAAGGTTCTTAATTTCTTAAGAGAATATTTGTCCAAGTCAATTTTCATGTCAAGAAGTGTTACCTGATTGTTCTCTTCTTCATTTTCTGTGTGTGCCATGAGAGCAAACATTTCATTGAAGACAGTTTCCTCCTCATGCACAGCAACCATAGACACATCTTTTGACTCATCAGGATCTTCTGAATCACTTGAAGAATCCCCCCATGCAGCAAGAGCCCTTTTTACAACCATATCAGCAGCAGCTTTACGATCTCTGTTTCCAAGTACCAGGTCCCTTCTGTTTTCTTTGTCACCCCTGTGCTTTTGATGTTCCTTGTTTTCAGTCTTGAGCAAAGGACACTCTCTGATGAAGTGCCCAGATTTTCCACACTTGTAGCAAGTATCACCTTGAGCAGTATTTCGAGTCCCATTAGTTCCCTTTTTATACATTTTGTTTTTTCTCACAACCTTTTGGAATCTACTGATGAGATATGCCATATCATCATCATCACTTGAATCTTCTTCTGATTTATACTTTAACATCAGAGACTTGTCCTTCTTGACTTCCTTTTTTGACAAATCATAGCTTCGATTCATCTCATGTGTTTTAAGATTTCCAATCAACGCATCCATGGTCAGCACTTTCAAGTCCTTGGCTTCTGTAATGGCATCAACTTTGCTCTCCCAAGACTTTGGAAGAATTCGAAGCACTTTTCTGACTTGTTTGGTCATGCTTATGGGTTCACCCAGACTTTTCAGCTCATTTGTAATGGAAGAGAACTTGGTGAACATCTCATGTATTGTTTCACCTTCCTTCATTTTGAAGTTTTCATATCGTGAAGTGAGCATGTCAATCTTGGATTCTTTGACTTGTTCAGTTCCTTCATGAGCCGTCAACAAGCTATCCCAAATCTCTTTAGCAGACTCACAGGCTGACACTCTGTTGTACTCATCAGGTCCTATCCCACAGACCAGAAGAGTTTTAGCTCTGAAACCCTTTTCAATCTTTTTCCTGTCAGCTTCATCATATTTCTGCCTGGGCTTTGGAACAGTAATGGTCTTTTCTCCATCTTTTTCTTCCATCATGGGAACAAAGGGTCCATCTAATATAATATCCCATAACTCGCTATCTTCAGCCATGAGATAGTCATGCATTCTAACTTTCCACCAACTGTAGAAGTGTCCATTGAAACGAGGAGGTCTGTGTGATGACTGACCTTCTTCGAGGTTAAGTGGAGCTGCCATTCTTAGAACAAAATCACTTCCTTGGTGTTAACCAAATAGGTAGTGCCTGCTCTGATACCACTTGATAGAATGTAAGCTTTCACTTAACAAGTAATGGACCAGGTCCCTTACTTCAACTCAGAAAATTACCAGAAAGTTGAATGCAGTAAAATCAACACAATGATTTTACGTGGAAACCTCCTTGCTTAAGGGAGTAAAACCACGACCTGTCTCACAGGATTTTCAATCGTTTTCACTAATCTTCAAAAGCAAAAGCGAAACACGATTACACCAAATGTAAGAAAGAGTTATCAATCTTACCGTTAAGCAATAGACCTCTATTGCTCAACAAGCCAAAGTAGAAAAACAATCTACCCACTAAGCAATCCCACCTGGACAACCTAGACTTTTAACTCAACACACCAATTCCTTTATAGATTTAGGAGTGGTTTACAATTTAAGAACAAGAGAATAAATTCCTAAAACAACTAGACGAAAAGCTCCAGATGTTGCTGTTGTTCAAGGAATGATTCTGCCTTTTGCCTTTTTGTTAGCCTTTGCAAGAGTTCTTGAAAAGTGTTTATCAAGTTGCAAAAACTACCAAAAAGTGTTTAGGAAAGTGTCTTTTGTATTGACAAGTCCCTTTCCTAAACATCTTGCCATTGGTTGGAAAGGTCACACTTTCTGACGCCATCGGGAAGTGTGCACCTACTTTCTGTACTATCTCCAGCTGGCAGTCGACTGGCTCACTCTCAAGAGAGCCTGGTACCTCTACTAGGTCCCTGGGTTTGTTTCATCTGCAATACTTCAAACAAGACACCTGCAATACTCAAGTAGAAAACCCGGTACCTTTATGAGGTCCCTAAGTTTGTCAAATCATCAAAACTACAAATAACAGTTCATATACTAGGGGCTTGTGTTTATCGAGATACATATCACTCAACTTTCAACTTTAATTTTTAACTCAAAAGTAGAGGTCTACATGATCGGGTTAGTTCGGGTTTTTCAAATATCAAATCAACCCATTCGTGTTAAACTTTTAAATTTATGAATTAAAACCAAACTAATAAATTCATATTTTTTCAAATTTTCAACCTCGGGTTGGTTCGAGTTTTTAAAATACCAAATCAAACCATTGTGTCGAATTTTTAAATTTATAAATCAAACCAAACTAATGAACTTCGGATTTTTCCAAAATTTTGGATCTTTTTTGATAAAGTTTGCATACAAACATATAATTACCTTGTGTTCCAAATATTTCAATAGTCCAATCAAAATATAATTATCTAAGCTGTTTCTTGAAAAGTAACACAAAATATGAGATGAGTATTGATGACACAAAAATATTCAATAAAAAATAATAATGAATCATCATCATATAAAATAAATATTGTAAAGACATAATGAAAATAATCATAATTTAAAAGTACTAAATCATGCTAAAAATAAGTTTAATAAGTAATATTCGTTACATTACTAAATATTTAAAGAAAATTAAAATTAGATTATGTATTTTAATTGTCTAAACCAATATAAAACTAAAGAACAAATATTCAATATTATTGTGATTCTTAGTGTTGAATTGATTTTCTTTTTGCATTAGTATTAATTTGATTTTGATTTAAGCTTTATTATAATTATCAATATATATTAACTATAATCTTTATTAGACCATTCCCAATTCTATGTTTTAAACTTGAAATATTATAATAAAGATAAAAACTATGAAATATTATTAAGAAATATTTAAAATGATATCAAAATAAATATTTTTATGTATAAAATAAAATTTTAAAATTACGTATATAATGTTGGTTTGGTTTGGTCTTGCGATGACTTTTTTAAAGTGAAATCGAACCAACCCAAATATAGTCAGAATTTTTTTCCAATACCAAACCAAGTCAAACCAAATCACTAGTCGGTTCTTTTTTGTTTGACTCGATTTACGATTTAATTCGGTTTTCGATTCGATTTTGTACACCCTACTCAAAAGTTACTCACAAAAAGTCATTCCTAAATGTGTTTTGCTTACAAAGTCACTCAACTATGTCCATTATGCTGATTGACATAGTATAAACCTGCATAATAAGCATTCAAAAAGCAGTTCACATAAAAATTTCCACGAAAAAATGTGAGTTGCAAATACTACTTGGTATCACTCCTTTTTTGACATTTTTTTAATGAAAGCAAATCATGACCAGGAGTTGCAAACGAGCGAATCGAGTCGAATATGAGTCGATCAAAAAATGAGTTACATAAAAATGAATAAGTTACTCGATTCGACTCATATTTTAAATGGGTAAAACGAGTTTACCCAATGGATAATATGGATAACCATATTATCCATATTATATTAGAGATCTTATTAAAAGCATTTTTAAAAAAAATATCACTTAACTCCACCCCTACCAGCCCCCACCCCCTCTCAAAAAAATGTAAAAAATAAAAAATTCCACCCAAACCCAGCCCCACCCCTACCCCCTGACACCACCATCCCAAAAAGAAATTAACAAATTTTTAAAAAAATTCATTAATTTTTTTTAAAAAAATTTACCAGCCCCCTACACCCTTACCAACCCCCTACTACACCCATCCAAAAATAAATAAAATAAAAATTATTTAAAAAATTT
>NC_028646.1:47843703-47848378 GCF_001406875.1 Solanum pennellii | reverse complement strand
CTCTTACCCCCTACATCTCCCCCTACTCAACCCCATCCCTACCACCCCAATCCCAATGTAAAAAAAAGTTTCATGATTTTTATAGTTTTTTTTTTAAAAAAAATTTACTAGCCAATTCTTTATCACTTTTATTTTCGTTTATTTTTATTAATTTTATCTATTTAACTATCCATTTTTAAATAAATAATATAAATATTACTCATTTTTTATTCATTTTCAAGTGAATTGGATATCCAATTCATTTAATATGGGTAATACAAATGGATACACATATTATATACCCACTTTGTCACCCCTAATTATGAATAATACTTCCAGAATTAGTTGATAGGGAGAAGACCAACATTTCCACAGTACAAAGAACAATGATTTAGATAAGGTTGATGGGACCTAAATGCTTTCATTTGTTTCTCTTTTTAATTTATTCCTTTTTTTCTTTTTTTCTTAAAGTAGTAACTGGCCAAAAAGCCAGTTCATTCTTTGGTCAATGAACCATTTCTAGTAAAGAATAATGGAAAAGATTTGATTTTCTAATCTAAAATAATAAAAGGACTATAATTGCTTATTACAAACCATACCGCACTCATGTTTATATTTCACAAAAAAAAAAAAAAAATTAGAATAAAATTATACGGAAAAGTGATGGCTATCAATCATTGTAGGATTAAGTAATTTCTTTTTGAAAACTCACATAAATATATTATTCCTTCCGTCCATAATTGTTTATCAGAATAAGGTCTTCCGTCCACAGTTGTTTGTCAGAATAAGGTCATACATTCTCTTTAAGAAAAACTTAATTGTCTGAAATTTTAATGATTGCTTAGATTAAGACCTAATTTATTTTCATTAATATTAAGACCTCTGAATCTCAATACACATCTGAATATTAAAATTTGTATTAAGAGTTAGGTCTCTAGATCTGAATAAACATCTGAATATTAAGATGTTGCCTTAAAATCTGAACACAGAATGATTATTGTTTGTTTTTAGTATTTCAATGTGCATATGAAATCAAACATTATATTAATAAAATGTTATAAAAAAATTCATTTCAACAAAAAATATTACTTTTTGATTAAAAAAAGTATCATAATCATTAAGCATAACAAGAAAAATCACAAAAAAATATATTTGAAAAGCACAATTTAATATCAAAAAGTTCAATATGTATGATAGATACTAATCAAAAAATAATAAATAAGGTATCACATTATCAATGCCTAAATTATATTTTCGATAATTAGAAGAAAATTAAAGAATTCTTTTCTTTTTTTCCAATAACCTTAATCCAATTCTGTGACTTGTGACCTCTAAGGTCATTCATACTTTTTTGTAGCGTACACTTTCACCAAATATACTAACACATGTACTAATGACTCTTCTCAATCAAGTCCATCTAATTTTTTCATATATTCTTCAAATGTAGGTGCACTATTTTTTTAATTAATAACTTCAAAACAGTAATCATCTTCTCATCAATTTTCATCAGATGAATTAGTTTTTTTCTTCCCTACTTTCTTGCTGAAACTGAAGTTTGGGATGTGGTATCATTAGAACTCCATTATTTTTGTCACCAACTAGTTCAACAACAATAATATATCAAGAGTCTCAATAAGATTATTGCCCTGAGATAAAATTCTAATAAGAGATCTCAAATGTATATGCATACATAGTTATTATTTTTAATTATGTACAATATTTTTTCACTCATAAATTTTGATGAACATCGATATACTAAAAATATTACTGCAACAAGTGTTCTTGACAAACAATAATACACCTTAAAAAAATTATTAATATAAAAAAATACTTGTAAAGATTATGAAAACTTACCAGTTCAAGAGGAAAAAATAAGTGTTTGATTAAAAAAAAAAGAGGAAGAAAGTTTGTTGTTGAGAGAGCAACAGTTGCACAAAGACCGAGAGAGGCGATAAAATATTATTATATAACTTATTAAATAAGTCTAAATGGTGTTAAGACTCTTCTGCAGATCTGATCCGATCCGATCAGACCTTTTTAGGTCTATTAAGAGGCTTTTTGAAAAAAGAAACAAACGAACCTAATTAGTTGAATCTGAATCATTCAGATTCAAACCTAAAAGTTAAACACACTTAATGGGTAGAATTTGAATGATTAAGATCCATATCTTTATTTAGTGTAAACAGATGAAGCCTAAGTCAAGTCCATTAATTGCTTGAAATTTCAATGATACACCTACTCAAAGGTGAGTTGACCAAGATCGAACCTAGGTCTGCAAGGAGGTATTTCCTCACTTCTACCAGCAGACCAAGAGTAGTTTAATGTTCATTAAGAATATTCCTTTTTCCATCTAATTTTCAAGATAGATATAATATATTTATATGATTACTTTTTAAAATTAACGTGTGCACATACACCTCCAACTTTACATGTGAATCCTCCCCTGCAGTCCCACTATTGAAAAGAGTTTACCATTTTAAATAATTGAAGATGCAAAATTAGGTATGATAGTCTAAAGACATAATTTTCCTAAGGAGGTTTCTAAATAAAAATGTGAAATAAAATTATCCAAAAGAAGTAACATTTCCTTAGTTTCAATTAATATGAAACATTTCAGATTTTGAGACTCAAACAAATCTATCTTCGATTATAAATTTTTTATATATCTTTTAAATTTATTTTGGATTGTCAATTCTTGTAATTTATAATATTTTTTACGTAGTTTACAAATATATAAATTTTATTTAAAAAATTAAGATTTCATGCACAAAACTCCTGATCAAACTTAAACTATTTGAGTCCGAAAAAAATGTATCATATAAATTAAGACACAAAAAATAATATTATTTAAGCATAATATTATATGTTCCATTCTTCGTTTGTTTTCTTTTTTGTAAAAGAAACGAACTATTTAATTGGGTTAATGACAAGTCGTTACATGTTGGGACTAATGTTTGTGACAAATTATTGTCCTTTTCCTATAAAGGAAGGATGCTTCTTGGAATGACTTTATCAGACTTCCACCTTTTTACCTTTAAACTAAAACCAATTCTGATTTGATGCTGACCCTTACAAGGTACATATCTCTTTTCTTCATATTTATACCTTTGGCAAAATGGTCTCGCGAACCTTTATATTTGTATGTATTTGTATTATAAACACTTCTATTTGCTTTTTTGTCATATAAATTTTTGAATTTATTAAAATATAATATTTTAAACATTATTTTTGACTTGACATCTTATGTGACATTTAATACCAAAGTGCGTATATAACACACCTATTAGGAGCATGAGACCCTTGAAAAAGGATCTAAAAGTCATATTAGGGCTTTTATATAGCTATCATCTTCTTAGTTGGATCTAACACCATTGTTGGATAGAATTTGTTGGGGTTTTCTTGACCTTTTTTTCCCCCCAAACTTCTTCTCTATAGTTTATTGTCATTATATTACTCTCTTTATTATGAAACACACCATGGAAGGCAAACACTGCTCCCTAACATCTTACACTAACGTTAAGCATAAAACAAAGCAAATTTTCAAAAAAATTCAAGAAAATCAATATAATTGACTGAAGCCCAAAATCAACAAAAACACAAATAGAAGATAAAATCCAGATTAAACAACAAATAGATTCAAAAGTAAATTGAAAAATCTACCTAGATAAGTTTAAAATCAAACAGAAACAAAGAAAAAAACTCAAATAATTTTTGAGATTGACCCCTGTTTCAGATCCAACCAAACTTATGGTCTTCCTCTCGTCCTCTTCGCCTTCTCCGACCAAAGCACCTTCATTCCCGCCGCCTCCAACAAGTTTCAACCAACAACTATAAGCGAGAGCCGACAACAACAACAAAAATACCAAATCAATACTCCACCTATAAGTCTCGAATTTTCTAAAGCCGCCAGCCCTGAGCTCCGGCGAGATTGTGACTAGAAACAATCTGACCCCCACTCTTTCTTAGGTCACCATCAAAATTTCAATTCGATAAAAATTAAAATTAACTCCAAACTCCGACAAGATTGTGAACTATCAAAAGTCATTGTCAACATTTTTTATTTTAATGGAAAGAGTAGAATTAAGAAGCACGAAAAATGAGAAAGAAAGATTAGAAGAAGGGCTAAAGTGAAATTGTGGGGATGGAGACGGTTAAAGTAAAAAGAAATAAAAGTGTTGGTACATTAATCTAATATAATAAAGGAAAAATGATGTGTAGTGACTATATATATGTGTCATTTTATAATCATATGTGTTATTTTATAATTATTTTTTAAAATTATGTGTCAGGCGTTTGTGATATACACACCATTGAGTAGTAAAAAATGTGTTTAAATATTGTGTTTCTGTTATGCGGAATTCAAGATAATACGAGAAAATATAAACGCGAAAAACAAGACAACAGATTTACGTGGTTCACCAATAAATTGGCTACGTCCACGGGGAAGAGGGGGAGCAGTTTATTATGGAGAGGCAAGAACAGAATACAGAATAGGGTTTGCCATAGCGTCTATATATAGTGCTAAGCTACGCCCTAACAGGCTTGGGCCCAAAATACAGAATTGACAGATAATTAAGGGCCCAATACAACAACATTGTATACCGTCGGGCCGGGGGCGACTCCGCCCCCCCGGACCCCCAGGCCAGGGGGCGCGTCGCCCCCCTGGACCCCCCGACTCGCTGACCGGGCAGCGAGA
>NC_028646.1:47825211-47843617 GCF_001406875.1 Solanum pennellii | reverse complement strand
GAATAGGGTTTGCCATAGCGTCTATATATAGTGCTAAGCTACGCCCTAACAGGCTTGGGCCCAAAATACAGAATTGACAGATAATTAAGGGCCCAATACAACAACATTGTATACCGTTGGGCCGGGGGCGACTCCGCCCCCCCGGACCCCCAGACCAGGGGGCGCGTCGCCCCCCTGGACCCCCCGACTCGCTGACCGGGCAGTGAGACCCCCGTTCTTTCTGCTGTAACGGGTCCGATTCAAGGCATACAACAGTTTCGATGAATTCAAGAGTTCGAATGATAAAGAAACAAGTAAAAGGATCCATAATATAAACACATACAAATACAAGAGTCTACAAGACCATTTTGCCTATACCTTTTGAATACATAATATACATGTGAGAATCTACTTGTGCATATATATTTTTAAAACAAATAAATATAGAGTATTTGTGTGATTGTTGCTGACTTTTGAGTGCGCTAAAATTATTAAAGCCTGAGATACTGCTGCCTTAATAACTAGCATATCCCAACTATTCATTCAGATTGTTGGTTATAAATAATGAGATTTTCCCTCAATTTTCTTTATTGAATCTACTTTTGCATATTATTTTTTCTTATGAAATAAATATTGAGTTGTCGTGTGATTTTTTGCTGACTTTTGAGTTCTTTGAAGTTATTGAAACATGAGATTCCACTACTTCAAATAAGTATATCTGGTGGAGGAAATAAGCCATAACCTAATGTATGCATTTTTTGGTGTCATATATTTTCCTGTTAGTCTTAAAGAATTTCTAATTTTCTATTTTCCAATTCACACACCAAAGATATTAGCATTTTCATTTTTTTAATAAAAAGATACATGGTAAGACATGTATCAATTGTGATCCAAAAATAACTCAATCGAATTATTGGTTCAGCTCAAGAAGCTACACTACTAGTCCAAATCATCTGATCATGATAGAATTTTTTATCAATGAAAAGAAAAAACGTATAGCATGATTTTAGGATGAAAGATCACTTGATCATACAATGATCATTTGTAGCTACTCAATTCTATAGTTGCCTAAAAAGTTAAAAAGAAAAGGTATGCAGATTAACTGTTAATTCAAGCATATTAGTAGAGGAACTTTCGCAGATGGCAGATCAAAAATAGCCTAATTACACTTTATAATTATAGTTTACTAATTACGATTTGTAGCTAGATGTTATAGGGAGGAGAGTGACGAGTGATGATACTGGTAGATGAAGGAGAGAGGCGAGTGAGAGAAGGCAAATTAAAGAGTGGGAGAGATATGTATATCGATTAGATAATTATATATTATATATACATATGTATTTGCATATTCTAGCAAGAGAGATTGAGAAAGGGAGGAGAGAGGCGAGCGAGACTGGGAGAGGGAGGAGAGAGGCGAGTGAAACTGGTAAAGAGAGGAGAGAGACGAGTGAGAGAAGACAATAATTTGTATAATTCGCATCTTGTTTGATAATTCGTAGGTTCTTTTGTATAATTCACGTGTTTTTATATAATTGAGTAATATAAATTCTGGAATTATACAAATATAATAAACTCGAAATAACAAATTGATACAAACATAAACATATGAACTTTAAACAATTATACAAAATATATTATACAAATTACATTATATAAATTATATTACACAAAATTAAAAACTACACGTTTATACAAATTTTTAAAGTTATACACAAAAAAATTGAACGTATATGATGACAAAAGTGAAAAACCAAAAGAAATCATTGTCATATACAAATATGAACAATTATATATAAATATAAATTAAACAAAGAATTATTAGCTGCAAATTATAAATATGTGACGTTATACATTTACAAACATGACTAAGTATGAAAGTGAATCATTGAGAAGTGGACCAGAGAATAATTAAGGTATATCTTGTAAGAAAGACACATTTTCACGTGAAGATTGCTGGAGAATGGTGTGAAACAAGATATCTTAATTAAAGCAATGATTTATATTTATATATATATATATATATATATATATATATATATATATGATAATTGCCAGCTCCTGCCCCCAACAATATGAAAATGGAGATTATTGTTATTGATGACTAGTAAGGTTTGTTTTTACTCCATCAAAGCAACAGAATACCAAGAATGTATGATAGTTGATAATATAAACAAACCCCTCTAGGATTGTCTTTTAAATAATTTATCATCAAGAATGTTGACCATTAGGCGGTGAGATAAGGAAAATTTGAACTTTTTATATGATTTTAGGCATTTCTTATATCTTAATCTAATTTTTGTAATTGAATTAGGCTCAAGATCCGTAACATGAATAGCTACTGCTTTTGCTTGAATGTGCAATCAAATGTTATATATTTCATATGCTTATAATCTCTTTTGGCCACCTATTTATGAGAAACTTCTTATTCTTATTATTCTCAAGTTCGAATTCGAATAAGAGATCTCATATAATTAGTGAACAAATTAATTTCATTCTTCATCACTTTTATGGTGTCATACTCAAAATTCAGGGGCGGATTCACGTTGTGTGTTATGGGTGCTCGAGCACCGATTAGCTTCGGCTCGAGCTATGCATATTTAACTAGAAAAATAGCTATACTACTATATATATAATAGCGAGCACCCATTGAACATAAAACTGGATGGCGCTTTTTTTCTTTCTAATGTCTTGCTCTTTTAAACATTCTCCTTTTAGCTGTAAAAGTATATTGCTTTTTTTTTTCTTGGGTCGTCCAAATAATATACAAGACGTACATAAATATTCACACTTCAAATTAAAGTGACTTTTAGTTTATGATTTCGCATTATATAAAACATCAAAATCTAAAGTAAGAACTTTATTCCTCTTAATTTCTCTCTGTGTTACACTCATATAGTTATTCATTACATTATTGTGTTGTTGGGTCAAATTTATTAGAGAAGTCGTATATTTATTTTCTTATTGGTTAAACCAAAAATCAAATCATTAAGGACCAAAATCGATAAATCGAAAACAGATAAAAAATCTCTTTTTGATTTGGTTATTTGTTTAACGTATTTAAAAACCAAAAAACGCAATAAATCGAATCGATAATATATAAAATCGAACCGAATTAACCAATGCACACCCCTAGTTAAGCACCTATAGCCATAAAATTCTGAATCCACCACTATCAAAATTAATACTCTGTTGAGTAATCTTTTAAGCCAGATGCAGAGATATAGAAATACAAAGGAAACACCACAATACAAAATATCTTTTTGTGGTCATGATGATTAATTAAAATAATCTACTTGAGAAAAATCATAAAGAGAGGTAATATTTACTTATGTTGGAACAGAACTATATGCTATGCTCATCATGTATACCAGCGTTATGGACATATGCAGTCTTTTTCTTTGATTACATGTATACTTTACTATAACATTTTTCTGATAATCATAAATTTGCCGCATCTAGATTAATTTTATAAGATATATGTCACCTTGGCCACCAACAACAACTAACTCTATCATTGCTCATGTACTGAAAAATCACCGGAAATCAATAAAACAAAGTCTAATCACCTAGGTTGATTTTATTGGAAATATAAAAGGAGGATATTTTCTTGAGAGAATGCTTAAGTTTTATATAGGCTACTTAAAATCACTTGAAATGATTACAATCATTAACTATATCAATATTTATATTATTCAAAATATAAAATCAAAAATTTTGTACAATTTACTAGATATATTTATCACAATTTACTAGATATATGTATTACAAAATTCTAAAAGACTTCTTAAAAAATGAAAAGACAATATTGAAAGACTAAACATCAAGGTGTGAGTGCATTTATAATTCTAACTCTCCCCCTTAATGTATTTGTTTGACAACTCCAATGCATTCTCGAACATAGCAAAACTTTTCTTTTGAAAGTGCTGAAGATGTCAGCAAGTTGTTCTCATGTCTAACAATAATTGCAATTGAATCTGCCCTTTCTTTTGTGCTTTTGAATATTTACCTTCTTGATTGAGTTTGGTTTTGTAAATCCATTTTAGACTTACAACTTCTTAAGTGAGTTTGAAAATCGACTTCTTTATTAAAAGAAATATCCTTCCCTGCGCTCACTCTTCCAAGACTTTTGCTCGTAGGTGATCAGAGGTGTCCTCTAATCACCACGACGAGGCGGGTCCCTCTTTTAGTAGACTCAGCTATGAATATTCATTCAGAAATGAATGCCAGGCTCTTTCTTTCACTGCTAACCCCATTTTCAACATGCTGAAACTTTCTGTTTCGTCGAGCCCCGAGCTTGTGGTCCTCCTTTGAGTGTGGTTCTTTGGGTATAAGTTATGCACTTTCAATTATTATTTTTCTCAATCATTCCAATTTCTTCTACCATGGCTTTCTTTCAAACATCATGGTTTATTGTCTCCCCATAATTTCTTGCTCAACATCGGTAAAGTTGCATCATTGATAAAAGTCACTCAATATTTTTGTTCCTCTTGGAGGTCGGTCTTCATCATCTGAATGTGAGATTATTCCCCCTTGATAAAAATCCCCATCTTCCTCATCCTCTTCTTGATTTGACACATCTAAATATATGATAGGTATATTCTCTACCTTAATCTCAGAAATGTCTTGGACCATGCCTTTTTTCTTAAGAAGCTTCAAAACATGAAAATTCAAGTGACAATTTTTTGTGCTAAAGCCATTAATCATCTATAACTTCATTTTTGAATGCATTGTAATGAAATTGCAAAGGAATTTTTTTTTTTATCATCTTTACTTCAACAATGACTTGATTTGGCTCAATTTTATCATAAATTTTGCAATAATTATCTCTAAATACAAGAGAATAATCATTTTAATTTCATTAATTGACCAACACTAAGCAAATTTTCTTTCTAATCGGGAACACAAAGAACATCATGAATTTGCTTACTGCGTTTGCATCAATTAAGATTTCATACCTCATTCTTACTTTAGTAGCAATGCTACTATTAATTGAGAGAATTTTTTTTTATTTCCTCTCATGTGATTGCTACAACCGCTATCAACATATCATTCATTGCTTTTTGTTGAAGCATCAAGTTGAGAAGCAAAAAAAGGTTTTCTTCCTCCCCTCCTTCACAGAAAATTGCTTGATTTCGTTGCTTGTGCCAACAATCCTTTTCAATGAGGCCAATATTTTTACAAAAGTTGTGTTGGAGATTTCCTTTGTGCCTACATTTTTCTGCCTTGTGATTAACCTTTTGCAAATTTTACAAAAAAGACAAACTTTTTTCACCTTTTTCTTCAACCTTCTTAGAAAAAACATCATGATCCTGCTTCTTTTTTGGATTGTAATTCTTATTTTGTTGATTTTTTTGAGTAATTTTGATAATTCTCATTGGTTCTGGATTGAAAAATCATTTCTTTGGGTTGATCTTTATGAAAAAATCTTTGCTTCTCGTGCGCACAAAATGATCCCACTAGTTCTTTGATGAAAAACATAGTAAGATCATTCGTCTCTTCAGTGATAGGAACATTATACTCGTATTATCTATGATACTAATTAGAATCTTTTTCATAACTTGTTGGTCAGAAATTGTATCACCATAATTTCTCATTTCATTAACAATATTCATGACTCTTGTGCAATATATTCATCTATTTTTTTCTGAGATTCCAACATCTTCAAATTTTTAAACTCTCTTCTTATAGTTTGAAAATTAATAGTGCATACTTTTTCGTCACCATACACTTCGGTTTTCAAAGACTCCCAAGCTTTCTTGTGGCATGCTTCAATGATGAGAAAAATATAAATTTTTTTAAAAAAATAATAGGGCTTTTTGTTGTGTTTTATTTGTCCTGATTTCTTACCATAAATAGGTTTTCCTTTTAGGAAAAGATTTTGGATTGACTAATCCTTTTTCTGGTAGGAAAAGGTTTAGGACTCTATAAATAGAGGAATGTTCCTTCTAACTTAATCAGCATTCACAATGTAGTCTTAAGGGCTTTGAGAGTTTTGGTTAGAGGGAGAATTTGTGGGTCACAAGCTTGATACGTTATCACTTGTGTGAACCTCCCATGTATTCCGAGTGATTTGGTTGAGGTTGTTTTTCTCTGTATTTTGTACTCTCATATTTATAGTGGATTGCTCATCTCCTTTGTGGACGTAGGTCGATTGACCGAACCACGTAAAATCTTTGTGTCTTTTGGTATATTTCTCGTTGTCTTCTTACTCGTGGTCTTTCGAGGTTTGCTTTGCTAGCTTCCGCGTTTACACCTGCTTATTTTCGGTCCTAACAAGTGGTATCAGAGCCAGATTCAATGACGAAGTCAGGTTTAGTGGTTCGATAATCGATGATTGAACCAGAGTTAGAAAGAGGTGTTCATCTTGACGGGTGTAATTCTAGCCGCAACCTTTTTGACAGTAATGAAGATTTTGTTGGAGAAATTGTTTCAAAGAGGTTCTCTGTGTTGAAACACATATTTTGCAAAGGAGATTATGGAGAGGAGAATCAACTTGTTGAAGATTAAGTAAAGAAGGTGGACAAATTTATTTTGTCAGAAATTCAGGCCAAGGGGGAGATTTGTTGTGTTTTTTATTTGTCCTGATTTCTTACCATAAATAGGTTTTCCTTTTAGGAAAAGATTTTGGATTGACTAATCCTTTTTCTGGTAGGAAAAGGTTTACGACTCTATAAATAGAGGAATGTTCCTTCTAACTTAATTAGCATTCACAATGTAGTCTTAAGGGCTTTGAGAGTTTTGGTTAGAGGGAGAATTTGTGGGTCACAAGCTTGATACGTTATCACTTGTGTGAACCTCCCATGTATTCCGAGTGATTTGGTTGAGGTTGTTTTTCTCTGTATTTTGTACTCTCATATTTATAGTGGATTGCTCATCTCCTTTGTGGACGTAGGTCGATTGACCGAACCACGTTAAATCTTTGTGTCTTTTGGTATATTTCTCGTTGTCTTCTTACTCGTGGTCTTTCGAGGTTTGCTTTGCTAGCTTCCGCGTTTACACCTGCTTATTTTCAGTCCTAACACTTTTTAGATTATTTTTTTTACACAATAATATTATGTGTATATATATATTGCTATTAATAAGTTACTTAATGAGCATTACACCTTCTAACTTTTTAATAATGTATATAACATCTAACTTTTAATTTAATAATATAACTCCTAACCTTTCATATTCACAACTTTCAAAATATTTAATATAAAAATTATAGCTCCTAAATATTACACCTATAAAAAACCACTTTTAGACATTGCATGATGGTCATTTTATTTTTATTTTCCTTATTCTTCATTTTTTGTTTCTTTGATTTGTTAATTTCTTTTGTCTTATTTGATTTGATTTTTGCAGGAGAGGGATGTATAATGAAAAATGTTATATATTTTGCATATTTTGATATTGAGAGGTAAAATGATTTGACATGTCTAATTATCATTATCACTTTTGTTCTATTGTAATTACATATATATTTGATATTATTACATTGGATTGTTGATGATACAAATCATGATTCTTTTATAGAAAAAATAATTTGTTCATTTTCTTTTTTGCTTCTCTTTGTAGTTTTTTGAGATTTTTTTTATTCTTGTAATTTTTACCGACACTGATTGTCTTTATTCACTTTGTAAATTTGAAGAATCGAATTATATTATGTTGAGAACATGATCCTTCTTTCCTCTTCAAATCATATATAACTAAATATTTTAAATATTTTTGCTTGATTAGTTAACTATAATTTTATGTCTTTTTGTTGTTATTATTGTAAGGATTGTAATTATGTTATGTTGAGAACATAATCCTTCTTTCCCCTTCAAATCATATATAACTAAATGTTTTAAATATTTTTTCTTGATTAGTTAACTAATTTTATGTATGTTTATTGGTATTATTGTAAGGATTGTTTGTAGTTCTTCGGTTAAACCTCCGATGCAATAAGAGTTGATTGGTTCCTTATCAGGTTAATTAGTTAATTGAAAAAACGTCAATATATCTTATTTTTGTAATTTCGTCTAACAATATCTTCCTCCTCACTAGCTATAAAATGTTTACAAATATATAATAAATATAAGTAATAAAAAAAATAATATATCACATCTTAATATAAAGTAAATAAAATACTAAATATTAAATACAAAATATTATATAGCTAAGAATCAAATAAATTGATTCATCTTATAATTTTGTATCTCACAATCACATAACAATGATATGATAAAAATACATAATTTTAGCGTTGCATTATTTATTATATTATTTATATATAGAAATTATTTATAGGCCAAATGTTTCACAATTTTGAGAATTTAATCAACAAAAAAATTAAATATTTTTTAATTTTATTTTAAAACATCCGTACGATTACTTTTTTTTTTGTTGATAATTTCAAAAACTTTATTTTATTCCTTTTGATTAGATTTTTAATTCTATGTCCCTTTTTAAATTTGTTTTTAATTAATTTTTCTCTTAATAGATATTTCTCCTATAATATCAAATAAGAGAAAAAGTATATATTGTTCAAAATAATAGCAATTACTAAATAAACTCACACCTCTTCATCTTTCATAACCTCTACAATTAATTAATGCTTATTAGTAATACCTATAACTTCCAACTTTATACATTCATAACCTCAAATTACTTAATGTTTAAATTTGTGACATCTTAAAAGCACGTAAAAAAATATTTCTAACCAAATATATTTATGTTTTTAGCTTAATTGTCCTTTACTTTAATCTTGTAATGCAAAAATCTATCGACAAAGACTGCTTTGTGTAATGATTTTTACTTCTAATAAGAATGATACAAAATAAGATATATAAAAGACAATAATTATTTTTTTTTTGCATGAAACTATAAGAGCAAGATCATTACTAAAAGTAAGACAAAAATAATTCTTGAAAATATTAAAATGTATTTGTGGATACGCTTAGCGAGGGGAGATAATCAAAATTATTATGAAGTTATTTTTAAATTTTAAATAAAATATTAATCATGAAAAATCTAATAAAAATTAATTAAGAGAATTCATTTAAACATTTTGCTTAAATTAATAAAAGCTAAAGACAAGCTAACTTGATTATGTTAAGATACGATGCTAATTGTTTGTGTTTTATTAATAGAATTAAATAAGCAAAGACTAAAAAATAAAAAGCAAAAAAAAAAGAAAAAAGGAAGACTAAAAAATAGCGTTGAAATAAATTTTAAAACAAAACTTAGAATATAGAAGAGAATTTTTCAAGGAAAAAATTAATATAGATAATCATTTCAAATATACTTATTACTTAACCACTCATCCTCCATTATAATGATTCTAAAACTAATTAATTTTTTCTCCTACATTTTAATTATAAGAAAGTATTATTTATCGTTAATAATTATAAATATTCATATTATTTGTGAACATTTTTTTTATGTTTACTTTATTTAGAAAAAATTCAAGAGTCTAATTATAAGTTTTTAGTAGATATATAAGTTTTTTTTTAAAATCTTAACATAAAACCTTTTATCATTCATTTATAATTGTTCATTTATTACTTATTTTATTATGCATTTTAAAAATAATATATTATTTTTATGTTAATTCTACATCACTAAAAATTATTTAACCGAACTAAAATTATGTATCACCCATTTCCTTCCAAAGAATTAATATAGAGAGAGAACTTTATATTTTAATATATAAATATTGAAGTACCTTTATAAGTCTTCAAATTATAGATAGCTTATCTATTACGAATAATTTTTCATATTTCTAAGTCTGTTTTTGAATTTATTACTATTTTAATCCTTTTGATATTTTTAAAAAAATTTAAAAGATTAAAAATCTCACTTTAAATTTTTAACAAAACATCAAAGTTAACCATATTTAATTTTGAGAACTCATTCAAATGGATAATAAAGTCATAAATTCTTAATTATATATTATAACTAACATAAAAGAAATAGGTACTGTTCAACCAAAAAAAAAGTATAGGTATTTGACCGTACTGACAATTTAAAATATTTATTTTTTTGATAAAATTAATTTATGAATTGAGTTGAAATTACAAAGCTAACTGATAAAATTTATTAACTAATCTATTTGAATTTGAAAATCAAATAAAAATGAAAACTTTTAAACACCGCGCATAGCGCGGCTAAGTTTACTAGTGTACAATAAAATGATACTCTCTCTTTCCCTAATTACTTGTCCATTTTTAAATTGGTACACCTATTAAGAGAACAATTATTGACATTCAGTTTACCATTTACCCTTATTGATTATGAAGTATGTGAATTAAAAATTTAAGGAAGAAGACTAACATATTTTTATTGAAAATAAGTGTGATTTTTTTGTCCACAGTGAAGAAGGTACATGCATATAAATAATAAAGTACAATAAAGTAAAGCAGAAGATTTTTGAAGTAAGCAGATAGAATGACAGAAATATACAATAATTTAATATCAATGCCAAGAAGCACACATGTTGACGAAGACGTGTGTGCTGCAAGAGTCTTATTCTATATAGTAAATATAGTAATGTATATAGTTGAATAGAAGAGCCAATTTGAGGACCTTAGGTCAGCGACCAATTAACCGATTTACCCTTTTTCTATTTTTTTTCTCTATTTTATATTTAATATTTTTCATTTATTTTCCATTTCAATAAGTTATTTATTTAAAACTATGATTTTTTCGTTTATTTTTCTTTTCAGTATATCATGTGAAAATATTTCTATTACAATAAATTACAATGATAAATAATTTAGAATATTTAACATGCATATTAAAAATTTAACCCTCTAAATTGCACCCATGCCACATAAATAGAAGAGTGAGTTGAGGAGCTTAGGGTTAGTTGGTTAATTTCACCTTTCTCCTCCAATTTCCTCTATTAATATTTAGTGGTTATTTTGTTTAATTTTGTCTTACTTTCTTTAATAGTATGTTACGTATTTAAGAATTATGAAAAAATAGTATTGCAAATCATAATAGTTAACAACTTAAATATTTAGAATATTATACAAAAAAATTGGTTAACTCTAATTAATGTGCCACATAAATAAGACTGTGAGAGTAATATATATTATTTGAAAATTAAGTTAAAAGTTTATAAATTACAATACTTAACAACATTATTTAAGAATATATCAAAATCTTGATTAACTTTTGAAATTTCAAATATGCCATATAAATTGAGACAAAGGGATAATATATATTATTTGAAAATTACATTTATCGAGAGTATCATAAATCATAATAATTAACAATATAAAATATTTAAATAAATACATTAAAAAATTAATTAACTCTTAAAATATCACATGTGCCACAAATATTATTTAAAAAGTACGTTAAAGTTTTTATAAATATAACCAACAAAAATAAATATTTTAAAATGTAAATGACACTCCTAATTCTATGCAAGTCACATAAATTGTATAAAGTACAAAAATTTCATACATTTGGAAGCTAATTACATCTTATCCCGAAAGTTTGTCCAATTACAATTTTTTTCTGATTTTTCATTGCTCTCGTATACATTCCTTGATTGTCCGATACATTGTAGTTTGTAAATGATACACATTACTCGATGAGAGTAATGTATCCGAGAGGTATTAGATGTATTCAAGAGGGGATATGAATATATCTGAGAGGTGATAAAGATGTATCCGAGAGGGTATAAGGATGAATCCCTGAAGAGATCTTTATATATAAATTTTTTTAAATGGTAGGAAATTTGGAGACTATAATATTTTAAATTGTATATTTTAGTATATTTTTTCCTAAAATAAAACAAAGAAAGTAATATATATTGGGTCTAAGCTTTTGTATCTAATATACACGTATAAAGCAAAAACAAATTGACGAACTAAATAGGCTGGGTGCTTTGTAGAAGAGTGATAAATTAGGATGATGAAGGGTAAAAGAGTCTTTTACTACTAAATAATATCTATTGGACGACCAAGGGTAAAAGAGTCTTTTACTACTAAATAATGTCTATCTATCACACATACTAAAACATAATTTTCTAGAAAGAGAAGCCTAAGAATGACCAAGGGTAAAATAGTCTTTTACCACTAAATAATATCTATTATAAATAGGAATTTTCTAAAATTACACTTTAGACACAAATAAAGAGAACTTTTCTCTTTCCATCACCGCTCACTCTTCATTGTTGTCTCGGTTTCTTCTTCAGCAATTGTCTTTTTCTCTTTTGAATTTTTTTTTATCTTCAGTGCTTTTCTTTCGTATTTTTTCATAAATTGAGTATTTTTCAACTTCTAGACCACAATTTATATATATAATTTTTCAACGGTGTTTTCAACGATGCAATGACAATGACTAGTGATTCGAGTTTGATCTCCAATTTGTTGATTTCTTATTGTTGTGCAGGTATATTTGAGGGTTTGGCGTCATTGGTGGACATCGAAGGTCGAAGCAGCACCATGGTTATGGCTATTGTCGAAGCTTTTCCGAGCTTATACTTGATTGTGCTTGATTTCCCTCATGTCATAGGTGACCGTAAAGTAACTGAAAAATTGGAGTTTGTTGCTGGGAGTATGTTTGATAAAATTCCTCATGCTAATGCAATCTTACTTAAAGGTACACATTATTTAGAATTTCGTCAAAAATTGACTCGTTGAAGATGTTTTCGATGAACTTAAGTAAATATCTTATTTTTCTATGTTGTTCTAATGAGAATCCAGAAAATTTATACGTTATTACTATATATCTCCCTGCTCAATCAAAAAAATTCAATGTTCGCCAAGTAAGTATTGATCTTTTATGCACAACATTGAATGATTCAAGCAACATAAGTAAGTGCATATGCAATAATAAAATCTAGCTATATTTACTTACTTCCCATCGAATAAGAAGACGGTGAGGGACCGATGATTGTTGCAAAACCAAGTCCACATGGAATAGAAAACATGATGCTGAGAGTTATTCGTCCTTGTGCCTCGTAATCAGCATTGTTCATTGTTATTTGTAGTTTTGATGATTTGACAAACTTAGGGACCTTGTAAAGGTACCGGGTTTATTACTTAAGTATTGCAGGTTCTTACTTGAGTATTGCAGGGTTCTTGTTTGAGTATTGCAGATGAAACAAACCGAGGGACCTAGTAGAGGTACCAGGCTCTCATGATGATGAGCCAGTCGACTGCCAGCTGGAGATAGTACAGAAAGTAGGTGCACACTTCCCGATGGCGTCAAAAAGTGTGACCTTTCGAACCAATGGCAAAGAAGTTTAGGAAAGTGACTTGTCTATACAAAAGACACTTTCCTAAACACTTTTTGGCAGTTTTTGCAACTTGAGAGAAACCTCTTCAAGAACATTTGCAAAAGCTACTAGAAAACAAAGGCAGAATTATTTCAAGAACAACAACAATCTTTGGAGCTTTTCGTATAGTTGTTAGGAATATATTCTCTTGTTCTTAAATTGTAAACTATTCCTGAATCTATAAAGGAATCAGTGTGTAGTGTTGAAAGTCTAGGTTGTCCAGGTGGGATAGCTTAGTGGGTAGATAGTTTTCTACTTAGGCTTGTTAAGCAATAGGGACTGTTGCTTAACTGTAAGATTGATAACTCTTTCTTACGTTTGTTGTAATCGTGTTTTACTTTTGCTTTTGAAGATTAGTGAAAACGATTGAAAATCCTGTGGAACAGGTCGTGGTTTTACTCCCTTAAGCAAGGAGGTTTCCACGTAAAATCATTGTGTTGATTTTACTGCATTTAACTTTCTGGTAATTTTCTGGAGTGTAGTAAGGGACCTGGTCCATTACTTGTTAAGTGAAGGCACATATTCTATCAAGTGGTATCAGAGCAGGCACTCCCTATTTGGTTAACACCAAGGAAGTGATATTTGTTCTAGAATGGCTGCTCCACTTAATCTCGAAGAAGGTCAGTCGTCACACAGACCTCCTCGTTTCAATGGACATTTCTACAGTTGGTGGAAAGTTAGAATGCATGACTACCTCATGGCTGAAGACAGCGAGTTATGGGATATTGTACTGGATGGACCATTTGTTCCGATGATGGATGAAAAGGATGGAGAGAAGACTATTACTGTTCCAAAGCCTAGGCAGAAATATGACGAAGCTGACAGGAAAAAGATTGAAAAAGGTTTCAAAGCTAAAACTCTTCTGGTTTGTGGGATAGGACCTGATGAGTATAACAGAGTGTCAGCCTGTGAGTCTGCTAAGGAAATTTGGGACTGCCTGAAGACTGCACATGAAGGAACTGAACAAGTCAAAGAATCTAAGATTGACATGCTTACCTCACAATATGAGAACTTCAAAATGAAGGAAGGAGAAACAATACATGACATGTTCACCAAGCTGTCTTCCATTACAAATGAGCTGCGAAGTCTGGGTGAACCTATAAGCATGACCAAACAAGTCAGGAAAGTGCTTCGAATTCTTCCAAAGTCTTGGGAGAGCAAAGTTGATGCCATTACAGAAGCCAAGGACTTGAAGGTGCTGACTATGGATGCTTTGATTGGTAATCTGAAAACACATGAGATGAATCGAAACTATGATTTGTCAAAGAAGGAAGCCAAGAAGGACAAGTCATTGATGCTAAAGTATAAATCAGATGAAGATTCAAGTGATGATGATGATATGGCATACCTCATTAGTAGATTTCAAAAAATTGTGAGGAGAAACAAAATTTATAAAAAAGGAACTAATGGGACTCGAAATGCTGCTCAAGGTGATACTTGCTACAAGTGTGGAAAATCTGGGCATTTCATCAGAGAGTGTCCTTTGCTTAAGAATGAAAACAAGGAACATCAAAAACACAGGGGTGACAAGGAAAACAGAAGGGACCTGGTACCTGGTAACAGAGATCGTAAAGCTGCTGCTGATATGGTTGTCAAAAGGGCTCTTGCTGCATGGGGGGATTCTTCTAGTGACTCAGAAGATCCTGATGAGCCAAAGGATGTGTCAATGGTTGCTGTGCATGAGGAGGGAACTGTCTTCAATGAAATGTTTGCTCTCATGGCACACACAGAAAATGAAGAAGAAGACAATCAGGTAACTCTTCTTGACATGAAAAATGACTTGGATAAATATTCTCTTAAAAAATTGAGAACCTTGGCAAAAGTCATGTTAGATTCTGTGATAGAGTTAACATCTGAAAGAGATACCATGATTGTTGAACTTGAAATTTTAACTGAAAACAAAGGTCAATTTGAAGACACAATGTCAAGAATGGCGTCTCTAGAGTTAAATAACTCTGAACTTAAGAATCAGTTGTGTCAGTTTACTGAAGAAGCTGAAAAGCTGAATGGAAAGCCAAATGGATTGCAAGCTGAAATTCATGAAAAATTGAAGAACTCTGAGACAAATCTCAGGTTGTCACTTGAAAAGAATAACAAATTAGAACAGGATATTGTGAAACTTAAGGAGGAACTTGAAAAATCTCTTAAGTGGACCAAATCCTCAAAGTTGCTGTCAAATGTGACAAATCAGAGTAATTTTAATAAGAAAGGACTAGGAAGTCTGAACATAAGTCCTCCTTATAATCCTCATAGTAAGTATGTGTTTGTGTCTGACAATCTGTTGTGTTTGCATTGTGGTAAGAATGGACATTTGAAGAATGAGTGTGTTAATTGGAGAAACTCATGTGAAAGATACTCTAATTATGCTGAAAGACAAAATGCACCAAATGAGAGACCTGGTCCTACAGAGCCTGTCTCAACTCACAGATTTTCAAAGAAAAAATCTGTTCCTGCTCCTAGGTCTTTTGTTAGAAAGATTCAAAGTCTACCATATTGGACCAAGAACTATCTGATCACTCCTTTGTCTGCCTACTGGGAACTCAAGCTGAAATGGGTTCCCAAGCTTAACAAGTGATTTTTGGTGCAGGTGAGTGAGAGGAGCAGCAGTCAATGTTGGTATATGGATAGTGGCTGCTCTAAACATATGACTGGTGATGTAAAGAACTTCCTCTCACTCAAGACCCTCCAAGGAGGAGGTGTCTCATTTGGTGATGGCAAGAAGGGGTACATTTTGGGAGTTGGCAAAGTAGGAAGATCTCTTGAAGATTCAATTGACAATGTTTACCATGTGGATGGGTTGAAGTACAGCTTGCTAAGTGTGTCACAAATCTGTGACAAAGGAAATGAGGTCAAATTTACTTCTGAAAAATGCACTGTGGTGAGTTTGACTACAAACAAGGTAATTCTCACTGCACACAGAAGTAAAAATATGTATGTGGCAAACTTGGAAATCTCTCATGGAGATGACTTAACATGTCTCAGTGCTCAAAATGAAAATGCTGATCTCTGGCATCGTAGGCTGGGACATGTGAGTTCATCTTTATTGAATAAGTTGATTTCAAAGGACCTGGTCCGAGGGTTGCCCAAAATGAAGTTTGCTGAAAATAAAATATGTGAAGCTTGTGTTAAAGGAAAGCAAATCAGATCATCATTCAAGCCCAAGAATCAGGTAACATCATCAAGAACTTTAGAGCTGCTTCACATGGACCTTTGTGGACCCTTGAAGGTTCAAAGCAGAAATGGCAAGAAATACATCTTGGTGATTGTTGATGACTATTCAAGATACACCTGGACGAGATTTTTGAGATCAAAGGCAGATACAGCGGATGAGCTGGTGGTTTTCTTCAAAATGATTCAAACCAAATTGAATCAAGTTGTGTGCAGCATTAGATCTGATCATGGGACAGAGTTTGAAAACTCGACATTGGATAGATTCTGTATGGAAAATGGTACAAGCCACAACTTCTCTGCTCCAAGAACTCCTCAACAAAATGGAGTGGTGGAGAGAAAGAACAGAACCTTGGTGAACATTGCCAGAACTATGATTATTGAATCAAATCTTCCTCAAAGTTTCTGGGCTGAAGCTGTTAACACAGCATGTCATGTTACCAACAGGTGTCTAATAAGAGCTGTGTTGAACAAGACTCCATACGAACTGCTCAACAACAGGAAGCCAATGCTGAACTATCTTAGAGCTTTTGGATGCAGATGCTTTGTGCTGAATAATGGAAAAGATGATCTGGGAAAATTTGATCCCAGAAGTGATGAAGGAGTATTTGTTGGATATTCTTCATCCAGCAAAGCTTACAGAATATTCAACAAACGAACACAATGCATTGAAGAAAGCATTCATGTTGTTTTTGATGAAAATGGAAGCTTGAAGAATGATGGATCAAATGATGATGATGATATACTCAAAATGCTAACATCCAAGAAGATTGAAGGTGCTGAAACTGATGCAGATCAACAACTGAATTATGATTGTGACGATCAGAATCACAGTCCACCTGAAGAGGATGCTGAGGTTGAACAGGATGATAAGGTACCTGGTTCTACTCAAAACTCCAGCCAGAGTACATCAGACTCTCCAGAAGATGACGTCACTCCTGATGAAGAAGATCATGCTGATCTACAAACTCAGTCTGCTGCAAAGTCAGGATGGAAGCATAGTTCATCTCATCCTCTGGATAATCTCATTTCTCCTTTGAATTCTGGAATTCAAACTAGATCAAAAACAAGAAATCTAGTTGCATTCTCAGCATTCATATCATCTATTGAGCCTAAGAATGTTAAAGAAGCATTAGGTGATGCAGACTGGATCAATTCTATGCAAGAAGAACTCCATCAGTTTGAAAGAAGTAAGGTATGGTACCTGGTTCCTCGACCTGAAGGCAGAACTATAATAGGAACTAGGTGGGTATTCAGAAACAAACTTGATGAAAATGGAGTGATTACTAGAAATAAATCCAGGCTGGTGGTGCAAGGATACAATCAAGAAGAAGGAATTGACTATGATGAGACCTTTGCACCTGTTGCCAGAATGGAAGCTATTAGAATCCTAATAGCTTTTGCTGCTTTTATGGGGTTCAAGCTGTATCAAATGGATGTGAAGAGTGCATTTCTTAATGGAGATATCAAAGAGGAGGTGTTTGTCAAGCAACCTCCTGGTTTTGAAGATGCAGAGCTACCAAATCATGTGTTCAGATTGAATAAGGCACTATATGGTCTGAAGCAAGCTCCAAGAGCATGGTATGAAAGGTTGTCAAAGTTTCTGCTGAAGAATGGGTTCAAAAGAGGCAAGATAGACAATACTTTGTTCTTATTAAAAAGAGAACAAGAATTGCTTATCATTCAAGTCTATGTGGATGACATAATTTTTGGAGCTACTTCAGAACATCTCTGTGAAGAATTCTCATCACTAATGGGAAGGGAGTTTGAAATGAGTATGAGGGTGAATTGACATTCTTTCTTGGTCTGCAAATCAAGCAATCATCAAATGAGATTTCAATATGTCAGGAGAAGTACATTAAGGAGCTGCTGAAGAAATTCAATATGTTTGATTCTAAACCTATTGATACTCCTATGGGAACAAATTCCAAGATGATAGTAGAGGAATCTGATCCTCTTGTGAATCAAACAATGTACAGGGGAATCATTGGATCCTTG